>NW_010198171.1:0-25052 GCF_000695765.1 Mesitornis unicolor | reverse complement strand
TGTGTGAGGGAAACTGCAGCTGTGGGCAGATACGTATTGGACTTTTGAGGAGTTTTTCCCTTATGGAAAGGGGGCCACGTGGAAGCAGAAAGAGAGACACTGGGCTGTCTTCCTATCCCTGAGAAGCACATGTGAAAACCGACTGCAACCCCCATTCCCATCCCTGTGCGCCTGAAGGCAAAGGTTGGGGGCGGGAGGGAGGTGAAGAAACCAAGAACAAAATCTGAGCCCAGGAAGAAGGAAGGGGTGGGGGGAAGGTGTTCTGACTTTAAGATCTGGTTGTATCTCCCATTGTTCTACTCTGATGTTGGTAACAAATTAAAATTGTTTTGTTTTTATTCCTCATGATGAGTCTGTCTTTTGCCTGTGACCTGTTTAAGTGGTGAGAAGCCCTCCCAGTCCTTATTTTGATTCGCCTTTGTCTGGGCCATTGTGGTTCTCAGTTATGCACTGGGCCTAAACCACGACAGTGCCGGAGCATTCAGCAGAACATTTTCAGGTTAACTGGTATGGCCAGACCCCTTCCTTTTAGGATTTACACTACTTCACCTTGACAATGACTTCAATCAGAAGACACCACTGTATGCAAAGACTGGGTCTACCTGAATTTCCGACTGCAAGCATGGCAGAGCTTCCCGTAACCATTTGCTCTCTGCTTGTCAGGTCCTCTGAAGGCTGTGAGTGACAGCTCCATCATAACAATGGAGCCACGAGGTGGCAAGTCACCAATTTAACTCCAGGAGGACTGAATCTCACTGAATAAAGTCCTTCAGCTGGCTCTCACTTGAAATGAAAACTGCCACAGTGCCCATGATTCCTGTTGGTTCATCAAGAATCACCGTCCTGGAGGACATGTGGCGCTGGTGGGGAGCAGGACCTTGGGAAATGGGGAGGTCAAGCATACGATGCACAAAGGGCTGGCATCACTTAGGGTACCCTTCCCCTAACCTCCACCCTCACACAAGCTTTGTGAGGCAGCGATATCGCACTGCAAACCTCAGTTACGAGCCAGGATTAAAACGCTGTATGAGAATTCATCATGGGAAACCGTGTCAAGACAAGGCATATGAAAAAACCCAGATTTATGGAATTTATTGGTCTCTTTCTATCCAGAATGATAGTTATTTCATTAGAAAGTAATCATATTTGTCTGACATGATTTACTCCTTGCAAACTCAGCCTGACTCACACCTTTTCAAAACACACTTTCCTAGATGTATCCTGAAGCTACCCATAACAGCAGTTTCTCAGGTTCCTTTTCACAGAGGTTTGGCACCATAGCTGCGACTTGCAGTTTCCAGTAAAACTAATTATCTGTCAGAAGAATATATAATCTCACTGGCACCTTTGGTATTAAATATTATTAAAAAATAATGATCATTAATGACTCTTTGATTCCTAACTTTGTATCGCAAACGGTCCCCAAACCTCTGGGGCTTGGCTCTGTTATATTGGGAATGTCTTAGTGGTTAATATTTGCTGTAATGAATACAGATGTGAAGAAGGCATTGGTACTTCACACACTACTCTTTCAGTAACAAGTAATTTCCTACTTTCCTGCCTCCTAACAACTCTAGTGATTTTCTCATTGTTAAGATCACTAGATTATGACACTGATCTAATATGTGTTACACTGGTGATAATAATAAGCAGCACTGTGCATCATTAGGTCTTAAAATATTCCCCTAAAAGAGAGTAACACACAATTTTACAGCAAACCATGGAGCAACGACAGACCTGTGATGGTGCTGCAGAACAGCTGCATAAAGCTGACTGCCACACTAATTGTTCCCTCTTTGGCAGGTTTAGACAGGGCCATGGTCTAGTTGCACTGGTCACTGTATAAACCCATAGTCAGATACAGCTCCTGCTCCATGGTGCCTCTTGGAGCAGTTTGAGCTTTGGAGAGAGGTGTGTGGTGATGGAGCATAATGGAGGTAAAAACACTGTACAGCTCCTTGGACAGGTATTTGTGACTTCCTTGTCATTTAACACTCACATTTCAACCCATCCCTGCCAGTGATGCCCACCTGAATTATTACAGTGGCCATTTAAGAAGAGCCTGCATGACTTTTTGAAGGGCAGCTTTGCAGCCTTCGCTTTACAAAAAACAATTGCATTTCCTTTTCACACACATGCCAGCCTCACATAGAAATGTGAAAAGATCCTCAAAGGACAAGTTCCCACTTTTCTGCAAGGGAAGAGTCTAGTGGGCGATTCCCAAATTATGGCTGTCCCCTGGTGATAACTTTGAGATGCTGTATTGTGATACTCTCATGGGCTCTGTGGTTCCCATGGCACATTTGAATGCATCTGATTGGTTTATGGGGTGCTTTGGATCCTGTTATCAAACCTGTACTCCTCACGAGCAATAAGACACTTCACTCCTGGTCCTGGCCCCGCTCCCAGCCACAGCCACCAGGAGTTACGCATTCCCCTTAATCTGTGGTGTCTTTAGACCCTGGCTTTTCAGGGCAGTGGAATGGCACCACTCCATCACTCCTGCATAGAATATTATAAATACACCAAGGAAGGCGAAATGATCAGGCAGAAGGATTGTAGATTATTCTGGGGACAAATATCCATCTTCTTACAGTGTTTTATGTAACAGGCAATACAAGATTGCTCTGGGATGCATCCTGCTACAGTGCTGCATACTGGCCATGTACCCTCATCTCAAACCTTTGTATCTGACAAAAATGCTCCTGAATTCTCAAGCAGCTCTATTACAGGACACCTAATATCACAGAAGAACTGGGTAAAGCTTCTTGGTGTAGGAAGACCACATCAAGCACATGGATCACTTACACCTGACATTCATCAGCCTCAACTAGGACACGAGCAGTATTTGTTCTTACATTAGGAAGAATTTTACTGGAGAAAGGCCACTCATGACATGTTTCCGGAGTGAAACAATCACTTTAATTAGACTAGCCAATGTATTTGGAAAAAAAACACAAAGGTGTTTAAAAGCCTTTGTCCATCATGAGTCCCAAAGAGCTTATTTTTTTCCCACCTGTGCTGTCAGTCTGTTGGAAGCTTGCACCTCTCTTTGCACCTTATCCTCACTGACACCCTCACTCTTATGTCTCTGACAACAGTGTCCATACAAATAATTTCTACTATTCTGTTCCAACTTTGTATATCTTTATACTTTCCTTTGTTCTCCCAGCTAGAGGGAGCAAACAGGAGCTCACTTGGTATGCAACCATCTGCTACCAATACTTTTCCTTCCCTTGCGCTTGTGTAACAAGACTCTGCTGACTGCTTCGCTCTCATCTCCATAGTAACTTGGGAAAATACTTTCTCTCTGAGTGAAGAACTGGACAGAAGAAACCACAAGACCTACCAGAAGGTTCCCCAGACATCACGAAGACACCCAGCCTTCAGGAGCAAGGCTGACAGCAGGGCTTCAGGAGAAGTTAAGGAGAAAAAGTGTTTTCCTGAGATTTGTAGTAGGATGCCTGAAGCCAGAACAAGATCTCATAGGAGCAGGACTTTATGCAGGAGCTTGCTGCTGGAGGGAGCTTAGAGCAGATAAGGAAAGGGAAGAGCATGAGAAACATCCTGAGGATTTTGCTGACACCAGAAGCATATCTCAAGTTATCCAGGAGAGGACTCTTATTTTCAGGCATTGAAGAGGAGGAGATGAAAATAAAAGGGATAAAAAAGAAAAGCACGAGCTGATTTGCCCAGCCCTAGATGACTCACTTTATCCAGTGCTTTTCTGCAAAGCAGTTCCTGAAGCTACCAGAGGCATCTCCATGGCCTTTGTGAAGCAGGACCTGGCTTCCTGGAGACTCCGAGTTTCCAAAATGATCGAAGCCCAAGTCAAGAGAGCTGCAGCCTGCCACCTTGATACTGCCTAGCGAGGTGGGGAAAACCCAGCCTTACCCAGACAACTTATTCCTGCTCCTGCCTCCAGAGCTCCCCTCTGCTGGCACAGAGGAAGGGTAGGGAGAGCTCTTGCATACAGAGTTGTGCATAAAAAATACTGAAGCAGTAGGGAGAGGAGATTCATCTTGTTCAGACCTCACCCTTCTCCCTCCACCCTACATCTGAAAGACATGCGAGTCTTGGCCCTGGTTGAGGAGCTACCAGAAGGGCTGTGAGAAGAAGGGGTTGTGGGAAAGGAGGGAAACCCCTGAGCTTTCATAGACCTCCTGCTCCAACCCTTACTGACCCTCTTCTTCTCCAAAACCCCACTGCAATGCTGCCAAAAGCTGGCTCTCGCCTGCTTGGCCAAGAAGCTTTGATCTTTTATCCTTTTGCCAGGCAGCACAGGGCAAACAGTGCCCTGGTGCACAGCCAGCCTCCTTTTGTGGTAAGGAGCCCCAGATCTAAACACACTGGGGGGAGCAAAGTCCTCTTTTCAGGGAGAAACTCCCCAGAGCATTTCCATGAAGTTTTTCTTGAGCAGAGGTGAAAATAAGGGAGATAACAGTCCATCGGTGACCCTCGTGTGGCCTTGACTCATCCAGCCAGAAACACTGTCCTTTCCCAGTGGCAGGAGTTTGTTGTTCCCTCATTTTTCAGGTTTGCTTTGGGTGAAGCATCTGCTGGCATGGCTTCCAGCTCTGTTTTTGGGCTTCATTGCAGCACAGAGCCCAGCCCAGCTGAGGGGTGTCTGGGTCAGGGCACCCTGGGCTCATCCTCGATAAACATCAATGACTACCTCTAAGCTGGTCAACTGAGGCTGCCTGCGGAGTCAATATAGGCACTGGTGACTAGCTGCAACTAATTTCAATTAAAATGATTGCCTATATTTGATGTGATGAATCTCAGTTCAAAAGCTCTTATTTTTCTCCACTGGAATAATGGAGAATACGGCATCCTGGGTGACTCTGTATTAAAGCTTCCCGTTGACTCTTTTCTCTTTGACTACGGTTTATGGTGGCAGAAAAAAATTACTTTTTCATCTAGCTAAGGATTTAGTTAACATGTGTCTCAATAGTTCTCTACTGGAAGGACTGGTGCATGAATTCATTTTAAATTGGAAGTTGGAAAGAGTTGAAAATACCCTCACAGATAAAGATAAAAAGGTTGGAAGAGGGAAGTACAGAAACAGGGAGAGAAAATGCAAAGACATTCAGCTTGTATCTTGCAAACGTGTGTGTTTGCAGGACAACCAGCCAAGCACTGCAGAGAAACAGCTTGAGTATCTTTAAATCTAAAGGTGAGACTGTGCGGCAAGCGAGAGGTGCCAGATGGCAACGGGGAAAGCTGAAACCAGCCTGAGCTTCATGCAGGAGCACTGCGGGAATGGCTGGGAGGCAGCGGGGCTCCGGGCAGGCTCCAGCTGGAAAGTCCAGCTCTGAACTGGGCATCTCTGAGCAGAAAGACATGTACAAAGGGGAGAGGACCCATGGAAGAGCAGCACCTGCAGCACAGGAATGGGGAGAAGGGAGAGAAAGAGCTGGATGTGTCTGGCTTGTGAGCAGAGCAGGCTGGGCTGGGCAGGGAGGGAGGAGAAGTGGATCCCCCCAAAAAAGGGATTTCTGTGTGCTGATACTTCCAGGACACAGACAGAAAAAAAACCAACCCAAACGCTCTTATACTAGGAGCAAATTAATGAACAGAACTGTTCCTTGTGATGTATAGCTGTGGCTGGAGATCTGTTTGTTCACCATTTCTCTAGGAAGGAGGAGGAAAACAAACGCCAGGGTAAGCTCTGCAGCAGTGAAGTGTCACAGGCTGAAGGACTCATTTCTGAGAGAGGGGCAGGGTATCCCTTCACCTGTACCACTGCAGCCAAACTGAACAAAGCCCAGAGACACACAGCATCTGGATCAGCCTGCCCAGGCCCTTGGAGGAGGACCACATCATTTCATGGAGCTTTTATGGCACTCTCCCACGATGCCATGGAAATGGTTGATATTTTCCTTGCAGATGTCTCCAGGAGATTTCTTGCTGCACATGAAACAATTCATGTGAATGAGCTAGCTGTGTGGGCTGGAAATTTATTTTACACATAAACAGCTAATGTTTTATCTGCAGAAATGTGCATGGGGACAGGCAATAAAGCACCTGGGATGTCCCCGAAATAATGACAAGAGTGTTATTGGGTATTGAGGGATTTCTCTGAACAGTTGTGGCAGAAGAAGAACAATTTGTAAATGGACTGACAGTAATTAGTGAATGGATTTTCCATGATACCCCAGGCTGATGGTGGGCAGCTAGTTCAGGTGAACGGCAAGGAAACAAAAACAACTGCTGTCACTGAGCAAAATTACCTTTCTAGCTACAGGAGCTGAGCTAGTTTTTAGGTAAAGTTATAGACATTGCGGTGGTCAAGCTCTCTGATAATTTTTGCAGTTTCTAGGCAGGTGTGATAATTCCGCATCCACCTGGTTTAGGGTCTGCTCTCAATTGCAACTTGAAAATACATACCTGCAACAGTAGCACCAAACTGAGTGATCCAGCGGGGTCCTACATTCAGAGTGGCACAGCAGAAGTTTCTGAACTTTATGAGTTTATTTCTGTGTCCTTTGCCCAAGGAGCTAGACTGAAAAACAGAGGGGAAAGGTTTGTCACCTGGCCTTATTGCTCTCTTTCTGAATGGCTTGGATTAAGTATGGACACCAACACTGCTGTGTTAGACGATGTAGACACGATCTGTAGCAGCAGTCCCATAACTCTTCTCATGTTGCTGGTGCAGATCTGTACCATGCCTACCCCACGATCATCTCACAAGGATTTAAAGGCTCATCTGCTACACTGATCCTGTTTTCTTGTGGCAGGGCCATGGTTTTTGCTATTTCTTGTGACCCTTGAAAGGTCCAGGACTGGTGCAGATCTCTCTCTAGATGTTGCAAGGTGACCCATGGTGCTCACTCATCAACCCAGTCTCACACTGGCAGAAGTGACAACTGTCCAGACAGGAGCCTGTCCCTTCCCCTCCTCCCAGCCCTGGCCCTGAGAGCAGACTGGGCCACCTCCCTTGATCTCCTGGTGGGATTTGGAGGAGAATGAGTAGTACTGAGGCCATGCAATCCTTAAATCAGGATTGTCAGCAGATACCAGAGAACATGTGCAAATTCTTGGGAATTGCATCAGGATTGAAAAATAAGAAGAAAAAGTTTTCCAGGATATTTTCTGCAGCTTGTCCTTGCCAGAATGTGTGTCCAAAGCGCTGCGATCACACAGCCCAGGGGCTGAGGCAGTGTCCAGGCAGTGCTGAGCCAGGACAGAGACTTTCCCCCCTCTGACCCCAACTCTCCATAATCCAATGCCCCCCACTCTGGACCGCCATGGGTGCACTGCGATCGCTCACAGCCCACGTTCGGCACATGGAGCAGGAGGTTGGTGGCCATGGTTGGCCATGTGGCCAAAGCTTTGCTTTCACAGGCAGGGGGTCTCTGTGTGTGGGACAGTGCTGGGACCCAGACCCCAGGCAGGGACTGGGGTCACCCCAGCTGTGAGGCATTGCTGGGGGTGTGTATGGAGGCTGCAGAGGCAGGAGCATAAGGACCCAGATCCAACTGCTCTCCACCTGCCTTCACACTGGTGCAGGGAGCACTGGGAACAAGGAAGACTGATGATTTCCTGGGAAACAGAGTGAAAATCTTGCAAGGTAATATAAACCCAGCGTGAGTAATTGAGTCATGTTTTGGCAAAGATTGAGTTTGCTGTAAAAATCTGTCACACTATTTTTGTAAATAAGAGCTTCTGCCTGAGAAATGCCTGCATCTCCCATCTCACAAATGCAGTCAACAAGCCCGTGCTGGTCTCACTCCCATTCCACCATGATGATGGGGTCCCGTCAATGCAAGCTGTGCTGTGGACATCTGTCCTCCTTCCTCCATGGACTTTGCTTGTCCAGGGGAGTAATGTCTTCCACTTCCCCAGGGAACCAAAACACTTCTGTTTAAACAGTATGGATGGCGGGGAACTCATTTTTCATGTAATTCACAGATACAAGACTCCACAAAGTGGAATGGGAATTAATTTTCTTTTAATTCCTCATACTGAAAAAAAAAATTGACTCAAGCAGTCTATTCTGTTTTGATAAAAGAAAAATGTTTCATTCCAATTTTAGTTTTTCTTTTCTTTTTCTAGACAATCTAAAATAAAATAAATGATGCAAAAACTATGCTGGAAAAAGAAAACTAAATGTTCCTTTCTGAGAAGACAAAAATATTTTGGTTTGGTTCAGTTTTACTTCAGAGTTGAAAGCTGAACTGACTTCCACAAATCTTCTGGCGTTCAGTGCAGAGCATCTGCAGGGAGGAGCAGAGTCATCTTGAAAATTTCTAGCTTGTGCTCTTAGGGATATGTCTGTAATGTTGCTCACGAACTGACAAGGGTAAGACAGAGGCTGTGACTTGGCAGCTTGAAACTCACCTCAGAAGCCTCATTTCCAGATTAGAATTTTCTTAATGAGAAAATATTTTTTTTCTACTAACTTCTACTTTTTACACTTCTCAGGGAAAGTATAGGAAAAGCAAAGCCTTGAACAGCCCAGGAGCAGGTATCCAGGGGTCCAGGCACGACAAATGACCTGATGCTGTGCAGGGGTGCACATCCCTCTTTTTACACCAGAGAAGAAAACGTAATATATTCCCAAAGGGAATATCGCTGCAGCTGGAAACTACAGGAGTGGTGTGCCAGAGAGGCATGATCTGGTCAGAGCTGTGGCTCATCTAAAGGAGGTCTGTGGATCATACACCAAAGATCTGGATAGAGATATCCCTCCTTGTCTCTGCACTGGAGACCCAGCTTTCGAGCTCCGGGCTGCGGTGGGGCAAGTTGTGATGCCCAGCTCTGCCATGGTTCTTGCAGTGTCCCTCGAGTCCCTCTCTGTCTCTTGAAGCACAGAGCCCACATAAGGGGAGCCAAATGCACACAGGACCTCTGAGTGCCCATGTCCAGCCTCCTGCAGCTCACATCACAGCCTGGAGGTGAAGGGGAGAAACCCCTCAGCTATGTATGGACATAGTGAAGGACAACTTTTTGGGTCACATCACAGCCTGGAGGTGAAGGGGAGAAATGTGTATGTATGGACATAGTGAAGGACAACTTTTCTGAGGGAATTAGAATATGACAGTTTTGATGGTGCAAGGAGTGAAGTCCTTCCCTCGGCTGGAAAGCACTTCACCTTCCTCCTCACATCCACCTTCCCACGGGGCAGGAGGGTACCTCGACTCCCATCCTCTGCCTACTGCACAGCTACAGCCTCCTCCTGTTCCACCTGTCGGCAGGTAATGGTGTCAGCCAGCAGCCCCTGGAGGGCTCGGGACCTGAGGGGTCCTCGCACCGCAAGGAGCACCCAGCGCACACTGGGTAGTGGGTGACATGCAAACCCTACATTTTTTTAGAGCCTGCTATTTCTTCTCTTTCCAGCTGTGTCCTGCTATTTCTTTTCCTTTGCACCATTTCCTCACTCACGCATGGCACCACCAGAGCAGCCAACAGCACCTGGAGTGCACGGCTGGAGCTGGTCCAAAGGTGTGGGGATGCTGCACCTGTGGATGAAAGACACACACAGTGATCAGTACATTAGAGCAGCCCACCAGATGTTATATTTGAGAAACCAAGCAAGTCTCAGCAGCAGTAAGTACTACAGGGCTACAGAGATGCTAGTAACTGTACGGACTGTGTGGCAGCAGGAGGTGTTACTCATACAGACAATGAGCACAGCAACTCACATGAAGAATCAGATCATCTAACCAACTGGAACAATAGAATAGAGACTAGATTTAATAGCTCAAAGGGCAAAGTCCTGCCCTTTGGGATAATAAGAGGAGCTTTTTTCTATGAACTGAGGATTCACCAATTAGAAATAATGGAAGAGGGAAGAGGTCAGCATCAGTATGCATTGGTTAGCACTAGCATTGCTATGGATTGATAATGTCATGACCCTGTGAAAATAATCCCCATAATTCTGGGAAGTATTTTCAGCAGAGCTGAAGAAGTATTAATGCTATATACAAAGCAAGAGTAAGAATTTACTTGAACTATTGTGCATGGGTTTGATCAAAAAAATTAGTTTTAAATTGCATCGGGAAAGAGGAGGGCTGTTGAATCAGGCAGTTTGGGGGAGTGGAGTACCTGTCTTAGGAAAACACACTTTGAAAGATTTGCTTTGTCAATATAGCAAAACGACTTTGAGGGGTTAGGTGATGATTCCGTATATAAATACATCTGAGGGATAATATCAAATATGGAAAAGCTATTAAGGGATAACATGGAAATAGATCAAATAGATATAAACCAGTCATGACTATAGTGAGACTGGAAATTAGAAGATTTCTAACTATCCAAAGACTGAAAGTCTCAAACGCTTTCCAAAATCCATTTGTCTGCATGGAGATGAGGAAGGGGAGACAGGAAAGAGGGAACATAAATTATATGAAGATGGAGCTGTTGATGAAAGGAGTTGTTTGATAGAGTGGAAATAATTCTGGGGCTGGAAGTTAAAGGCCTTGGGCATGTGATTTATTGCTATTCCAGCAGATGGAGATTCGATCACTGCGTGCCAAGTGCATTTGCCTGTGCTATATTTATATCCCATTAATCCTAAATTTCAGGCTTCTTCTGGTCACTTGCATAGTCTAGGAAGCCTCATTCACCCCTTGATTCACAACTTATCTTCTGGCCCTGTTTTAGCCTTTCTCTGAATCACTGCAAGTGCTGGCCGCAAAGGGTGGCTTTGGAGCCGTGCAAGCCTTCTGCACGAAAGCTGTTTGTATCTTGTTTAATCACCTGGGATTGCAGTGGTCCTCACCTCTGGGATTAAAATTTCTCTGATAGAAGCTGGGGCTGTCAGGGTTTTTGTTTTAATTCTATAGCATGAAATGGTCCATTTCTTAATATCACTTCTGAGAAATTAGCCTGAATTAATTCCCTGCTATTTCAGGAATCCAAGAGACCAGAGAAGGCTTGGTCTTTGCTGGGAAGTTTAACAGAGGTGGATTTACTTTCTTACACTGTATTTGTAATCCGTAAGGCATTGCTGGGAGATGGTTGGTGGGCTCTGGTGGCAGCTGGCTTGTGAAGAGATGTTTTACAAACCCTTCTGGATTAATAATTTATTGCAGGATTGCCCATGACTGCAGAACATGGGACTGAGACCAATCAGTACCTCCCAGCCTTGTGTTTCTAACATTGATCTATTGTCAGTATCATTTTAAGGAAACAATTCTTAGGTGCATGTCTGGGTCCTTGGCTTAAAAACTGACTGCATTAGACCATATATGCAGGTAGTCCATGCCATGTCTGGTTTTAAGTGGCATGCAGCCATGCTTGTACATGGCCAGGGTGGCTCTTCATCATCTGTGCAGTGAGACAAGGCATCACCATGCACCAAAAAGGGATACAGTTCTGCAGCCACCTGCCTGAAACTTTGCTCTGGTTCTGTGAAAAAAGGAGCCAAAAAGGGTGGTAGGAAGGTGCTGTCTTGCTCATCTTCCTCACTGGGCAATGGTTATTGCAGCCTGTTAGACCCATCTGGCCAGAATCCACACTTGTTTGCCTGGTTTAGCTTAGGAGCACAAAACTAATTCCCGGGCCCTGGTAGTCCTTCTTTGAAGTCTCCTGAGGAGCTCCTTAATCTTCTCAATTCTTAAATGAAATGCCTACACTTCCGTGGTGACTTCTGCTTTCATTCTTGCAGTCTGGCTTGGTTATCCCAGCTGTGATCTGGAGAGAGAAAGAGGAGAAATGTCCCTAATGAGCTCAGGGAGCATGTTCTCTCTGCTAAGAACAACCAAAGGTATTTCCTCTGGAGTTCAGGCAGGCTTGGCTCCATCCTGAAGTCTTCACATGAGGCTGAGCTGGGTTTCTACAGGTGGGATTGCCTGTATGCTATATTTTTCTATCTCATACCCTTGTCTAACATGGTCTAAGAGCACCTCACAGTATCACATAATTAGGGAGCAACTGATCAAAGGAGGTGGAGCTGTCATCCATTAATTTCATACCCCTTTTCCAGCACTGGTACAGCTGCACACTTCTTCAGTAAAGCATTCCTTCTCTGGGATGGCCCTAATCAGCTGTGAATGGAGCATCCTCCTCCTGCTGCCTCAGCAAAGGAGTAATCAGTGCTTGTCATCCAACAATGATTGTGCTTTACAGACGCATTTTGGCTGACAAGTCAGTGATGGGGAGACAAAGCTCCTTTTGTGGCCTGGTAGTGGGGCTGGGAAGGCTGGGGAAGGCAAAGGTACTCAGCACATCAACTAGCAATGGGCCACTCTCTTTTCCCCGAGCCAGGCACAGATGATGACAAAACCACTTGGAAGACTCCTAGAACTGGTTTTGCCATCAAAGTGATCATGAAATCACTTTGATCAAAGTGATAATGAAATACTTCTGACGCAGAATAAACTGCACCATTGTTCTGGTTACAGGAAACTTAGGTGCACTGTCCCATTTGCTTGGCCCCTTCAAGACTGGGATGTTGTCTGAGCAGCTGCCAACTTCTCTATGCTCAGATCTTCTTCCATGCACAGCTCACTTTAATTTTAACTAGTTCTGGCTTGAACTTGCTCACTCACGTTCCTCCTTTTCATACATCTCAGCCACTCTGAATGTCATCCAGTTTGACTTAACCTTGACTGAGAGCCTCACTCCACCATTAAACAGAGAGCTGAATCTGGCAGGCTCAGAGTGAGCTTCAGCAGAGTCACAGGAGCCTGTGTGAGGAGAGGACAGTCCCAGGGTGGGCTGCACCCTCATCCCAGCTGGGCCTGAGCACTCCAGACCAAAACACAAGTAGTGATTAGTCTACTGTGTCGCATTGCTCTAGGTGGGGCACCACGGACTTGCCTTGGACTTGGAAGGGATCAGGGATATTTCAAGGTCCAGAGCAGAGCAAAAGTCAATAATGTATGCTTCAGAGTGTCCTTTTTCTGCAGCGTGAATTTGGATTTTATTCTGTGTTAGGATGCAAATGTTGCAGCAGCACACAGGGCCATATGAGAGAGGATCTGTGCAGCTCTTTTCTTTGAGGGCTGTTAGTATTTTCCAAGAAAAACTACACAGCTAACAATGACCATCTTTGTCAGCTCTTCCCCAGCCTTTTCTGGAGTTCCCTATGTGACACCTTTTTGCACAGGGGGATGTAGTCGATGACTGATCCCGGAGATGAGGCACCACTCCAGACTCCACCAGACAGTAAATCCTGGAGCCAAACAAGTCTCTGAGCCGCGCTTTCCTCCCTTATCAATCCATAAAGCCCATTTCTAGCTCAAAACTTGTTTGCAGATTTCTTATTTTAACTTCCAAAATGCTTTGTACAAATATTTATTCTACTAATAGCTAAAATTAACAGCAACTATTTACTTAACACACTAGGATGCAACAAAGGTTTGGGACCTCCTTCATTTTAATTATGAATAGTGAAGAGAATGTAGTGAGTGAAGTTTTGTAAAACCTAGAAAAGCCTTATGTCTAAAATATTCCTCTGTCTCTATTAATTTTTCTGGTTTTCTGAAGTTTAGCTGTTGGCCTTCAGTTCCCCATTGCAATCTGCCCTAGAGGATGCATATTGCACCTTTATTTATTTACATAATGGCTTATTTTCCTGTTCATAACTGGGTCTTAGTTTTTGGTATGCACCACCTTTCATTGTCTCCCATGTTTTTTCCTGCCACAAGGAATATAGATTTGTTCACAAGTTTCTCTGTGCCTCAGTTTCCCATCAGAACATTTTATTTTTTCTTCCCATCCTGGTACTGACGCAATGGGTCTTGTGTGACAGGAGGGTCTAGGAAATGAAGGCTCCAAAGGGATATGACACACCAGGCTACCCTCTCTCCTCGCCATCTGAGATATCATGCCCTATGGTCTGGCTAACTCAGACCCACTTGAGATCGCTCCTGTGTGATTCAGTATGGTTCATCCATCCTCTGTTTGAAACAAGAATCTTTCTGGAGTGTAGCAGAACAATAAAATAAATCCACGTCTCTCAGGTGGATTTCCACTGCTCCTGTTTTCCAGTGGGAATCCACTTATTTTGCAGACTAGTATCAGTAATGAGCTGAGCAAATTTATGGCAAAGAAAACTTCCCAGCTCTCTAAATTACTATTTTAATGATATATTGTAAACCTGCGCTACCAAACAATTGGGTTAGTTGTTTCACATTTATGGCAAAGATGATTTAGATCTCAAGTGGGAAATAAAATCTGAAGATGTTAAGTTTATTATAGAAAAATACATTAAGAAGCCATATTTCAGGTGGAGTTTGGGGGAGGTGAACGTATACTAGTGATGGCTGTTTCAACTGTCTTGAAATACGGGTTATCATTTCACCAGTTTATCTGAGTATGCCTATCAAATACCTGAGAAGCCAAAATGCTGACCTCTGAAGCTGAACTTGGTCTGGTAGTACATTAGATGTCTGTTGTTCTCATGAGCCGCCAAGCTCTATCTGGGAATTCATTGGATATAGTCCATGGTGTAGGAGGCTTTGCCAGACTCAAAATCAATACTTCATGCCTGGTCAAACAGCACTGATGAGATGTGATGAGAGAGACACAAAGTTTGTGATTTGATCAGCTAGAAAAGAAGTCTCTTCCAGTAGAAAATCATGACAAAAAGAAAAAAATCCCCAGATAAATTCAATAGCAAATTTCATTTTTTTTTAAATGAAAATCCCAGCACTTATTTTGGCCAGTGTACTCCTTCTCTGAAATGCCATTGTTGGAGTGTGCTTCACACTGTTGGTCTCATGGCCATGGAGGCATTAGTGTCCCGTGATGTGAGGAGCAGCCATCCACCACGACATTCACATGGTCACCAGCAACAGCACAGCCAAAGGGTGGCAGGAGGAGCCGTGACCACAGCACACAGAATCACAGAATCACAGAATCACAGAGTCACAGACCGTTAGGGATTGGAAGGGACCTCCAAAGCTCATCCAGTCCAATCCCCCTGCCGGAGCAGGAACACCCAGATGAGGTTGCACAGGAAGGCGTCCAGGCGGGTTTTGAATGTCTGCAGAGAAGGAGACTCCACAACCTCTCTGGGCAGCCTGGTCCAGTGCTCTGTCACCCTCACTGAGAAGAAGTTTCTTCTCCAATTGAAGTGGAACCTCCTGTGTTCCAGCTTGTGTCAGTTACCCCTTGTCCTATCATTGTTTGTCACCGAGAAGAGCCTGGCTCCATCCTCGTGACACTCACCCTTGAAATATTTATAAACATGAATGAGGTCTCCCCTCAGTCTCCTCTTCTCCAAACTAAAGAGACCCAGCTCCCTCAGCCGCTCCTCATAAGGGAGATGCTCCACTCCCTTGATCATCTTTGTAGCCCTACGCTGGACTCTCTCCAGCAGTTCCCTGTCCTTCTTGAACTGAGGGGCCCAGAACTGGACGCAATATTCCAGATGTGGTCTCACAGCAGAGCTTGGGGACACGGAGAAGCTGCCACAGCACTGGAGGCAACATAGCAGCAGCATTTCAGCAGTGCGGAGCTCAGAGAGAACATCATGTTTCCATGGAGCATATGCACATTTCACACACACAAAAAACTGGTTTAGACAAACCCTGAAGTTTCCTTCAAAACACATTTGAGACAGAATTTTTAACCAGCATTTTCTGTATCATCCCATCACCTGAAACTGCAGTGGCTTTCCTTTTTCTAGTGTCTACATTTCCATCTCTTTGTCTGCCTACTGAGCCTACAGCCATTTCCTTCTTCTAGAGGATTCTGCATTTTGCAGAGGACATAAAACACAGTGCTCTCATTCTCTCTATGCAATAATTAGCCCTCTTAGTCTTCCTTTTTTTTTACAGTAAAGAAAAAATACAAGTGGAGAGTTCTGCTTTTTCTTTTTGTACATGGAAAATAAATGAGAAAGCAAGCAGCACACAGGTACAGCCCTTCTATACATTTAAGTGACACTAAACTTGCCATTTCAAAGCATAGTTTTGAAAGTACTTCCATTGTCTGTTAAAGTCACTTATGAACATTAGTAACACCATTCAAGGGTAGTTTACTTCATAAATTAGCTGTGCCTCTCTGTGACAGAAGCAGTAAATAGAAAAATGAAAACTGGTTGTGCACTATAAAGCCCAACTTGATGGAGATGTTGTTCTTGGAAGGGTTGACTATGAGATGGGTGCGTAATTGATATTACTGTGCAGTTTAAAAACAGGGGGCCATGCCTGGCCATGCTCATCCATCTGTGTTAAGCAAGTAATTTAGCTGTTGCTATGCCGACAATAGGTGTACCTGGGCCAGCAGGGCAATGCAGAGCTGATGGCTACGCTTCTCTTCTACGGTTATGACTCAATCTCCCCTGGCTGTGTGAATGCTTCAGCCCCTTGACGCTGTGTCACGGAACTCAGAAACACCAAAGAGCTCCTGGTCAACTCTCCTGAAGGCTATGAGGAGTTCAGTGCCTCAGGATATCTCCCTGGCAGCTTTCTCATAGTCATCCTCTGCCCTGGCTCAGGTTTCCAGCACCAGAGCTGTCCTGCTGAGGAAAGAGCACCTTGCCTGTTGTCCTCTGGTGAAGGGGCTGCTCTCCTAGATCCTACTCCAAGGATTCTGTGGGAATTTTGGGCTGCAGTGATGTCTGTGCATTACTGTCTGTCCAAATGCTTTCTTCCCAACTCATGGCAAGAACTCCTGGTAGATCTTGACATGTTGTTGACTGCTCTTAGCCCTGCCACCTCAGGCTCTGCAATAGGTTGCACTTCTGGACTTTGGCTGTGGGATCAGCGTGCATATCTCCCCTGAGCTTCCATGGCTTCTCTTCAGATTCCCAATGACCCATGTGTCCTCAGGCACTCCTATTGCTCTGCAGCTTTCAACCTGCATCCCCACTTTGTATCCCATGTGGGGCAGTTGTTCAGGTGTCTCTAAACAGGGCAGCAAACGAGCTGATTGTGTGTGTCCTGCAGCAAAGCCCCATGCCAGCTCTCTGGGATCTGAACACTGTATGAGAGAGAAAAGGAAGGCGAGCTGCAGAAATCAAGGATTTATCAAGTGTAGGCAAAGACAGGGATAGAATAAACCAGGCCTGTTGTGACAGGCGGCTTGGCAATGAGCAGGAGGTACCTAGATACAGCCCTTCCACACCAAGCACACTGTCACTTGCTCAGTTCCTCTGCTCTTCTTCAGATATGGTCTGCCTTGGGTCTGGGACTGATTGTGCTCTGGGACCATGGCTAGTACTGAAGACAAGTATTTCCTTAGGAGAGAAGCCCACAGAGTGGTTTTCCTAGCCTGTGATGAAGAAATGAGTACACGACACCTCTGAACTCTTCAGTGGCAACTAGTTCTCTCCTACCATGATTTGAGGAGCCTGGATCCCATCTCACTCTTCTGTGCCTAGCAAGTTATCTGAAATTCATGGCATTGTTTCTGAAGTGGAAAGACTGAATACAGCACCTTAGAATTATGGGCCTGTGGGTATGGGGCAGGGTATTAGGGGTCTAGAGATCAGCTGCTTTTCTCTAGGTGGTCTAAATTCTATGTAGCTGCTGCCTTTTTTCCTCAAAGTTCTGGTTTTTCCTGGATGGTCTAAAGCGCCAGGAGTTCAGCCTCTGAGCAGAAGTGTCAAGACTGCCTTCATACACAGTTTTTCATGAATGTGAATACACATAAAAAGAGCACAGGAAAACGCCTGGAAAACAAATAATGGGAGACACAGAAGAGGCTGTAAAATTATCAAGGGGACAAAGAGTCTTGAGGAATTTTTCCTCTTAACACAACATCTGGGGACATCTGAATTAACTGAACAGGAGCCAATTCTAGAGCAAACAAAATAAACATTTATCTTCCCACATGGGACAAAGAGAGAAGCTGAGTACCAAAAGAAGACACTGGAGGCCAAGAGTGTGAACCAGCTCCCATAAGGGATTAGGTAGCTCCATAATGGAAGACCCAAAAGAGACAGAGACTAAACTGTCCAGAAAGACCAGATTTTGGGTGTCCTGAGCTGAAAGTTGCCAGAGCACAGGAGGATACAGCACAAGTGGGCGCGCTCTGCAGCCACCCTTCTTCTTACATGTTTTACCTCTTCACTTGCCGCTGAACAATGACTGAAGAACGGACCCAGGATTTATAGATCTTTGCTCTAAGCCAGGAATCTTCTTCTGTTCACATAGAAAAGACGTTCAGTGTCATGACCTCCAGTCCCTGGCTATCTCAGGCACTGAATTATCTAATTCCCTCCACATATATCCCCTTCATGAGCAAACTCCATCTCAAAACTGGCTAGGTTTAATTTTTTCTTTCTTTCTGTTCACTGCCATCTGCGATGCTGTACCAGAGCTTCATTACTCCAGCTGTTTGGAGACTTATTCCAATTTCCAGCCTAAATTTATGTCTGGTCAGTTTATAGCCACATATTCTTGTGATAATATTGCTTTTAGCTTAAATGCCTCTCTCCTTCCTTGGAGTTTCCTCTGGTGAATTTATAGACAGCAATATCGCTCCTAGCCTGGCTAGATTAAAAAAAAAATAAAAATAAGCACCCCAAACTCTTTATGTTCCTTATCATATAATACATTCTTTCTTCATTCCTCATCATTCAAGGAATACTTGTAATTTTAGCCCTTCTTCTTGAACATGAGTGACCAGCAAGAGCCCAGTGAGAGGCAGATGGAAGGAGAGAAACTGCCCCATTTCTGCTGGATATACTCTCCTGATTCATTTTGGGGCTGCATTTAAATGTTGGTTACATGCGTGACATCTTCATCTTGTGATCAGCGTATCAAGATTTGTTTCCTCTGTTGCTCCTGGCTGACGAGCACCAGGGAGAGCAGTCGGTGGTGATCACAGCAGCCCTGAAGCACGTCTGTGCTGTGTGCCTGATGTACAGCAACGAGGGACACTGTCCTGCTGTCCTCTCAAAGGCATCCCACATTTTCTAGGGTGACGCTGGGGACAAACAGGATCATTGGGCTACTCCTCATTCAGAGTAGCTACAAAAACACAGCAGGGAAGTAACACTTTCCCAGCACACATGGCTATTACTGTTTGTTCCCCTTTCTCCCTTCCTGCTGGCCTGCATCTGTTACTGGCTCAGCAGAGATAAGGATGCAGGTGTGGAGATGCTAACTTTACCCCCTTGTATTGCTATTCCCATCCAGATGCAAAAATGCACAGTGGAGGATGTCTTTGAAGACTTGGTGGGTCAGTCTGGCCAGAGAATGAGGTTAAAAGGCTGCAAGTCTTAATCTTGGGGAGAGGGTGTTCACAGGGAGGATGGGTTGGAATTGAAGACTGGGATACTTGCACCAGTTTGCCACTTTGATACCTCGTGAGCCCAAAGAAATTTCTGTTTCTGTAGGCAAGGTGCACCAGGGCAGAACTGGTCTCTTGCTCCATGAATCTACGGTGAAGCAGCAGGTCCTGACACCTGACTCTTGCAGAGAGAAAAGCTTTTTCTGTAGGAAGCCTGCAGTGTACATCATGTGCTGGCTCATACCTGCCGTGGCCGCCTTCCTGTATCATGGTCTCCTCAGGTATTCTCCTTTTGGTTTTTCATGCTTGCTTTCTCTTTCCTGAGCTCATCACTTTGCATTTATCTTCGTTGAAGTTTCTTGTACTCATTTTGCAACATTTATTTATTGAGGTTAGTTCTGTATTCCTGTATTCTGTATATCTGAAGTGCTTGCTCCTTCCAGCTAAGGATCACCCACAATTTTTTTAAGTGCATCTTTAGTTCATCATCCATGCCATTAATAAAAACACTGAACAGAAGCTGACCCCTGCAGGGCTCCACTTGCAGTGCCCAGCCATCCTGACAGCACGCTTGCCATAACTGCTCTCTGTGTCTTCTTTGTGTGTGCTGCTCCTGCCTGTTTGTGTCCTCTGCCCAGAGCTTCCCCCCTTTTTTGTTTAGTTTCATTGTCAGGGCATGTTCCCTTCTGGCCTTTGTATTTATCATTAGGCTTTATTGAGTGCTCTCCCTGAGCAGATGTGCAGGCAGCCACAGGAAATCCGCACAACGCTGCGTTCAAATAGGCAGTTTAATAAATCACAGGGGCTGTGAAACAATCTGTCTCCCAAGATCTGGATGCGGGAGGATCCACAGCCACATCCATGGAATGAAGAGCATCTGCTGAGCTGTCTCACACCTTGCAAATGCCACAGTGGCACTGGGCTGGCACTGGGCTGTCATCAGCTTCATGGGGGAATGGGCAGAATGGTGTGAGGGCCTGTCCCACAGAAATGGCATCACAACCAAGTATTTTGATTCCCCCCACCAGCTCTTCTGCAAAGATCCGTACCACCCAGTGGGGCCACACTAGCTGTGTAGCAAGCAAAACTCCCCCAGCCGCAGTGCTTTCTGCCCCGTAAAAGCTGTTCTGGTCTGATCAGATGGACAACATCAGGAGCTGGAGGAAACAAAAGAGCAGGAGCAGCATAGGTGTCTTTTCTGAGCAGGAGCATCTATCCCCTGGAGGACAGGTTCAAGATCTGTACCCTCTATATGGAGTCAGGAGTCTCCTGCAGTTCCTCCTGACTTCAGCAAGTGCAGCATCTCAAATCTACCATGTCTGGTGCTACCCAGACCCTCAAGCAGGCTCTGCAGGCATTCACATTACCAGGGATGTGATAACAGGGGGAGCAGCGTCTGTTTGAATAATACAGAAGTGGAGGGTGGATATTCCTCTCTGAGAGTTCCACCTATCCCCAGACAGCAGCTCTGCACTTGATACAGTAGCACTGGGGCAGGTCTCGGCTGCTTCTGTTAAGAAGTCAGATTCACGGCAGGCTGCACTGGTATGGCAGCAGCAAATCTAAACTCCACAGTAGCAAAACCAGAGTGACTGGGCAAAGCAGCATCACAGTGACTTCAGGAGAAGCTTTGTGCCATGCTTTGACCTGACCTGCACCCAAACATCTGGGCTGGTGCTGTGGCTCCAGCCTTTTCTGTTACCCTGGTAAGAAACAAGGTGGTTTCTCAGCTTCTCTGCTCCAGCAGAAGGGCTCCCTTCCGGCTGAGGTGTGGGCTGGCTTCCTCTTCCCCGTTGGCACAGCTCTCCTCCCCCAGCACAGTGCAATGCTGCTATTTATGGTGACACTGAAAGGGGTCTGTGAGTCCCTGGTGGAAACAGTGCTGGGGAAAGAGATACACCACGGTGGTGGTAGGCAGGGGAAGGAGACCGCAGGAGGCGGAGGGCTGGTTTTGCCTGGGTTGCACCTTCCTGCTCCAGAGCTCTGCTGATGTTTGAATCCCAGCTCTCTCCAGAGAGCTCACCAGTTTTGTGCTGACTTCCACAGACACAGGCTTGAATCCCTGTGTTGGCACTAGGAAGAGCTGATGCGGGTGATTTCTGTTAACCAGCCCCGTGCAGCACAACAGCTCTTACCAGTGCTCTCTTGAACTGGCAGCAAGAAGAGGAGCTACATGTGTGCAGCCATTAGAAATGAGAATCAGAAAGACTCAAGAGTGATCTCTCCATCCAGGGGAAGAAAGGCTAAAAAGGCAGGCTTTGCATCTGAAATCCAGACTAAAGCTTCAAGATACATGAGCTCTGGCAGCAATGACAGCAACAGCTTCTTGATCCCAAGCTCCTGCCTGCCTCTCCCTTCCCACCACTTCCCTCCTCCCCATCATGCTCCAAAAGCCTAATTATCTGCTAATTGTATGTGGTCCAGGCTGTGAATGAGATCTAAGACATGAAAGAAACACCCTCAGAAGACAGCAAGGCAGATTTGCAAACAGTCTTGTGTCTGTGGGCATCAAGTGCTCAGAGGAGGAATTGGGATAGCAAGGGAATGGATGGTCCTTACGGCAGTACAGGCCCCCAGACCAGGGTAGTGTATAATCACAGCAAGTTTGAATACACATCAGAACTTTACCTCCTCAGCCTGGCACCTGAAACCCCACTGCTGTCAAACAGCTCAGCTCTGTGGCAGAGCACCCAGGACACATACAGAGCCCCAAAACCACATACAGAGCCCAGTGTAACCCAGCCTTCAGCCATGACGCTAAGGTTCCCTCAAGCAAGGCCTGTGCGCCCATACTGAACAAGCATGTGGACAGGCCTGTAACCCTGTCATGGCTTAGGTTGAATCTTTAATCCAGCATGACCCAACCGTGTCACCAAATCTCTACATGCCCAAATAATCAGACTGTGACCCCAAATGTGTCCTAGATCTGAAGCACGATTGCAGTGCAGCTCAGCCCTTGCACCAAGCCATAGTACAAGCCATGGCCTTCCACCTTTGTTTGAGCGTAGTTTTGAGCTGTTGAGCCTACAGCAACTCAATATGAGCACTAAACATGGTTTGTCTTTAACCTTGAAGTCCGGGACAATCCAGTCCTAAATCCCTAGACCTAGCCAAGCCATGAACCAATTATTTTTCTTTCTGCTTACTCCTGGATCTCAACAGCAACACTGCTCAGCACTGAGCTCCCAGCTGAACCCTCAAAGCCAAGGTGGATCAGAAAATCTATTCCTGCCCTCTCTGAACTTCTAGCTTGTCTCAGCTTTGACACTCCATCATGCAAACAACCAAAGTTTGAATATCCCACCATAAACACGTGCAATGCCTGAGGTGAACAAGCCTGAATAGTCTTCCCCATTGAGCAAGCCCATGTTATCTCAGCTCCCATCACTTGCAGCATCCACAAAGCCTTGAGCTCATCCCTCTGCCCAGTCCACTGCCCCTCATCCCGCAGACCCCTGGGGCTGCCCGCCGCTGCATGCTCATGGTGCTGTGATTGGTCTATAGCAGTCTTTGTGAGAGGGCTGTTGTGTCACATAGATCAGTGACAACGCACGCAATGTGTGGGTGTTTGCTTTGTCAGTAATACTTCATCATCTTTTAATTCATTAAATATGTTTGTCATTCATCTCTATTAGAGGTTGACACTGCTGCTGTTTGCTCTGCCCTGTGTCAGTGTGCTTGTAAATTTATACAATAACCAAGAGAAAATCACATTTGTCTTCTTTTGGATTTAGAAAATGTGCTTTAGGATATGAGCTTCTCTATTCCACGTGTTCCCTCAGCTTGCAACCTTCCACCCCCTGATCTCCCCCTCACACTGCGCAGCTCCCAGACCTACCCACGTGTTTCCCAGTCTTGTTCCACTCCCCCCAGCATGTGTCCCAGTCCTCCAGTCCCCATACCTTGATTCCGGAGTCTCCTGCCACCCACACACATGGTCTCCTCTCCTCAGGTCCTGGCTTTTGCTTGCTCTCTGCACCCTCCCACCCCTGTCAAGACATTGTTGGGTACTTGGGACCCACTCCTTTTCTCAGGGCACTTCTATGAGAGATGGGTGCTGTGGTGGAGAGGGGCTTTTCTCTGCCATCTCTCCTTTGGGCAGCTGATTCATGTCCCACCTCACCCTTGGTATTTCCTGTAAATTAGAAGGATAATGTCATGCTCTACTGGCTATTAGGATCCTTGACATTTTCATTGATATTAAGGATCAAGGTATAGATTTAGGGGTCTCTGTGAGGGTATTATTCAGCTGTGAGCTGAGACAATGCCTCCCAATGAGTGCCTATGGGGAACAAGAGCCATTGGGCACAAGCAGGAGCATAGAAAAATCAAACCAAATATAGGAAGAAAATTGCCCAAAGTCAGGGTGGGTAAATGCTAGAACTGAGACCAAAACAAGGTGCACAATCACATCTCTGCAAACAGCTGAAACTCAGCTATTCAAAGCCTGATTAACTGTCCCTGCTTGGATATGCTCTTCAAAGGGGTTTGGACCAGAGACCTTCTGAAGTTTCTTCCAACATGAATTCATCTATTACTTTTCTGTCTCTGGTGCCCCCATTTGGGTTTCACCCTCTCACCTGTCCCCAGTGGGTAATTGTCCATCCTTCCCACCTGCGTGCAGTCAGCCACAGCCTGTCCAGCTCTGGGAATGGCAGCAATTAGTCCTGAGGAATTGGCACTTGAGAAGGTGCTGAGCAGGGGAATTTTGAGGTTTGCACTAGCAGCTGAAAAAAAGGCAAAAGGAGCAGACCCTGTTGCTGGACCATGTGTCTGAGAATGTAGTCCTGTGTTTTAGCACACGTTTTCTTAATGATGCATCTGTGCTGAGTGGCTCTGTAGACCCAGGCACCTCGTTGAGGACACAGCTCACTTTGTTTTGGATTACATTGGCTAATTAGGAAACACAGATCTTTGTCTGCCTCTTTAAAACATGTGTTTGCTTTCGTTAAACAGCACTACGTTCAGCTTGCACTTTTATATTAATCCCTAAACACTGTAACAGCGTGTTGCAGACAGAGATTTGTCAAGGCTAATTCTATTACCGGGCAATGTTTGCTTTAAGCTTCTAGGTATTAAAAATGATACCCATTCGCAGAAGGGCTTGCAGGGGGAGCAGCAAACCCAGCAAGTACCCCAGCCACAGAAAAAAACCCTCCCTGTTGGCTGCTCATAAGAAACACTTTTCCCACTGAAGCTGCCTGTTCCTCTGAAAGAGAAAGGAGGTTTAACTCTTTGTGCATGTGGAAGAGAAACATTTCTAAAGTGGTTGAGAGAACAACCTGGAGGTTAAAACTGGACTCACTCATGTAAAGTGACAAAGGTTCAGACTGAGATTGATGCCACATGTCTCACGCACAGACACAGGTCCTTTGGGACACTTGTGTGGCTTTGGCCCGAGTGTGTGCCTTTCCAACCTGTGCCTTCAACCTCCAGCACCACCAGTTTTACCCATGCTCCCTGCTACATAGCCCTTGTCTAGTGGAAGTAGCAAGGGGAATTATGATTGTTTTTCTTGGATATCTTTATTTCATGTAAAAAAGAACGACTGGAGGATAAAAGGATCCTGTACATTAACAATAATTGCTGTATCTGCACTCCTAGAAACACATCTTTTTTGTAGATGTTGCAATTTTAACATAAAGGAATGCCTCAGAGACTGAGCACAGACTTTTTAAACTTCAACAGTGATTTTTAACACATTCAGTCCTCAAAGGTCTCCTTTTAATCCAGCCTCCTCTTCCTGTGCAGGTCTATCTGGGGCACCTCTCAGGTGACGTGAACTTGTACAACAAAGCCTGTAACTGTTTGAAAAATAAACAGAAGTCATAAAAAGGGAAAACAAAGCTTCAAGCTCCAGCTAATCTTTAATGTAAATAGGCCCTGTCATGGTTTAGGCCAGTGCATAACTGAGC
>NW_010198170.1:43607-44612 GCF_000695765.1 Mesitornis unicolor | reverse complement strand
ATCAACACTTCCCCCCAGCTTGGTGTCATCCACAAGATGCAGTTTGTTCCTTCAGATGGTTTCTTGTAAATTTGTGCCACCAGTATAAACCTGATTTTAACATATATAGGTATCAAAGGAAGTTGTAGGGGCCAATAAGTGTCTCTAGTTTTCGTAAGTTAATCAGAACACAGGAATCAATTGTCACATCCTATTTAAATGTAGAAAACAATAAACAGATGGGATTAGGAAGGTAATTATACTCCTCTTATTAAAATTTATTCTTAACAGGGAATAGTCACGTAAAAAACGGTGACAGCAGTATTAGTTTTAATGAGTTTATTTAAAAGTCATTCAACTATCCTTGTTTACAAGTAAACATGACACAAATTATGCAGGAAACTAGACAGACTACTGAAAGAAACAATAATTTATAGCACAGGCACATTATTTAGAAGGGTCAATACAGTAACTTTTTTCTGTTTAAATAAACACTTCAAAAATCATTCTCTTACTGAAGCGGGTAAGACAACAGCTACAGTTACGCTTATCATGAAGATGGCTGCAATCCACGCCTACCGCACACAGGTTTTAACGCTGACTCTAAAGGCACAGCCCGCCCTCACCGAGCCCCGCACACCCTCCCAGGCTCAGGGAAGAGGCGCGCGGCCGGGCCAGGCCTCAAAGAGGGGGGCGGCCGCATCACCTGCCGCGGACACGAGCACCCACCGCTTCTCGCCGAGATTTTGGCACAGATCTGAGCTCTGTGCCTGCATGCCGCCGGCGGCACACGCTTACCAAAAGCCACCCCATCTTTTAAGATGCCGTGCCAGTTATTTGCTCTTAGCGAAGCGCGTCCCCGGGCCTGCTCAAGTAACCGAGGGCCTCGGCGCCCGCAGGCATCGGCGCCGGGGAAGGACAAGTCTCCCCAGGGCACCTGAAGCTGCCAAGACGAGGCCCGCCGCTGCCTCTCTACATCCCAGTTAAGAGCCTCAGCCCAGATCAGAGACGGATTCTCCCTTTCCC
>NW_010198170.1:43200-43543 GCF_000695765.1 Mesitornis unicolor | reverse complement strand
CCCGCGCAGACACAAACGCCCGGGCCCCCCCCCCCCGCCGCTCCGGTGGAGCGAACACAGGAGCTTGGCACAGCCCAACTATCTGCGGTGGGGGGAAACACCAGAAGAAGGACGCCCTCTGTGCTGCATTTCTCTCTATCAGGACGGAGAAGAAAGGCTTTAATGGGACTACCTGAAGGTTCAGGCTTCGTGAGCAACTGAGAGCATAATTATATTTGCATCCTTGAAAACTAGCTAGAACAACTCCCCCCCCATCACCCCCATTCCAGCGATGGTACCGCCCCAATTCAAGGGAGACAGCTGCAATTCTCGCGAGGGCTCGGCGAGGTGGTCGCTGTGGGAA
>NW_010198170.1:28612-43159 GCF_000695765.1 Mesitornis unicolor | reverse complement strand
TTCGTGGTAAGAACGGCGCGGCCGCAGGGGCCGCCGGGCTCTGCTGGGGGCGCCGGCCTCAGGCTCTCCCGAGCGGGGAGGACTTCGGACAGCAGTTCCGTCAGGGCAGCGCCTCGAGCTCCTGTTGCGGAGCACCCGCCGTTGGCAGAGGCCGAGGAGCGGCCGGAACCCGCTGCTGTCACCGCACCGGTCCTGGCTGCAAGCGGTAAATGGTGTGAAGGGGCCTCTTCGGTGAATGAGCCTGAAAGGAATGAATAAAATGAAAGATAAACTACTCTTTTTCTTCTCTGCCCACTTCTTTATATTGTGTCACGATGTTACAGACCTGTGTGGGTGACTCCGTCCTGTTTCTTGTACTGAAATAAAGTTGTATTCACTTGGGCCTTCTGGAAATTACCAATGCATGTCACATACTCAGATATTTAACTCCTCTGAATTCATGCAGATTTTGCAGAGAACAATGGATTTCAGTTGTTTAAACTCAAAACTGAATTGGGACAGGGAATGTGATTGGATTTGGGAACTCCCCCGTTTGGAACGACTGAGTATGAAAAGCTTTTGGCTGCTTTATTTGATCTGTTCAAGATGTCTGTAAAATACCCTCACTCTTTTGTTGATGCTAACTTTGCTTTGTTTATAAAAAAAGAAGAGAGCCGTGGCATTTCTTTTGTTGTGCAATTACTTTCTTTCTTTGACAGCCAGCACATTTGAATAGTTTGGTTGGCTTGATATAAATATGTATATGTATAAATCTGTATTTGTACTCAAGTGTATACTTGAGTAAAAAGCTAGTCTGTACTGGAAAGATCTCTTAACATTGAATTGCTAGAAAAGATTTGAAACTTGTTTAAACTACAGCTGAAATATTACTGGCCTTGTGTTGCTTTATTAATAAACTGCTAGTTTAGAAGGTTGTTTTTGTTGGGGTTTTTTTTGATTTTAGGTCACAATGGATATTACAAGAGGGAGCTTGGATAGAATTTCAAGGCCTGCATCTAGCTCAAGACCTTATCCTAATTGTAGATGTTTAAGTACGTCTATGGAATTATCAACACCAGAACCATGTTTGTCAAAGGCAATTCTGTTCACCTTCAGTGGGTTAGAAACTCTGGGCCTAATTCTTTGTAGTAGAATGCCAAAGAAATAAAATTCTCCATTTAGCTTCACGTGAATTTCTGGGCTCTGCAGATGTCCTAAGGGGTTATGTTGAAAATTCATGCAAATTAGTTGCTCCTTATGCATGCCTGGAATTATGTTTGTTTTGATTTATCTAAATTTGTGTTACTTTTGTGTTTGCCACAGAAAGGCCTATTCAGGACTACAACCTGGAAAACCTGGTTGTCTTTCTCATTATATTTAATCAGATTATTAAACAAATTCTATTCTGCTTTTAAACTTAAGTTGGAATGAAAATTATTTTGCATATTAGAAGAAAGCATTTGAGCAGTCCTCACATGTGGAATTTTTGTCTGCAAGGCTCTCTCAGGATATGTTTGAATCAAGTTCTAAAAAATTTTAATAGAATTCCAAGAAATACATCAACTCCAGGAACTCAACAAAGTCCATCAGAAGAAGGTGTTCACGCATCCTCTGAGAAAAATTGTTTTCAGGGATTAACTTAATTTTGAGAATGGGTTATGTGATATGGTTGTAGGGATGTAAAAACAGGGACTTGGGAATTAGAGATTGAGATTGATTTACTAAATATTAGCCCAATTGTATTGTACCTCTGTTTACTTGTCTGTAAAGTGGGATCATACCTAGATGCTTCACACAAGTATTAAATTATTTTTTATAGGTTCACAATGAAGTATTAAGGTTAACATCAGATAACTCTGAATCCAAGTTCTGACCTAAATATTGTAGGCTATTGCATGAGAATTGCAGTGTCGTGAGAATGATGAATTCAGCATAAACTTTTCAGCCCTTCAAAGACTATAAAAGCCGCTATAGTACGAGCAAGATACTGGGATGGTGCCTGGTGCAGAGTACCCACAGCGTCAGGAAATGGATGAGGCTGTTGTACGCAGACTCTTAACTGGTTCTGTATCCTCTGTTGCAACAGAAACAGCATGAACCTTTGGAATCATTTCCTAGTCTGGCAATCCCAAATCTGGCAGTCTGTGGAATGATGAGCCTGAGAAAAAAGACTCATCAGTGTGATATGCAAGAAACAGAACAAATCAAATCAAATCATCAAATCAAATCTGAACACTGTTTATTTAAGAAGGACTCTGCAATCTTGCATAGAAGCATTGTTAGCCTTTGTGATAGTATGTGATCATTGGATTATTTTTCTCTTCCTCTCACAGATTTCTGTTTTTATGGTAGTACTTAATTTGCATTTCATAGGTTGATTCCTCTGTCACTGTGGCTGGCAGTCACCAAAGAGGCAGTGTAGAAGACTGCTGTGCAGAAGAAAACAAAGGTGATGACAGAGAGAAATCAGATGTCAAGGAAGTAAGAGCAGATCAGCAAACCTCAGTGGAGAGTACAACACTGCTTCTTCAGAAGTGTATACTGAATGCCCATGAGTTATCAGGTGTGAGAATGACCAAATATCATCTTTTTATACTTTGGGTAACTTCTACTGGTGGCGGGAAGAGGGTGCAAATAGGTAAAATTCCAGAAGAGAAGCAGGTGTCAAAATTCATACCTTCACTTCTCTTCACTGCTTTGTATTCACTGCTTTGAGATTCTGGAGCGTGTTCAGAGAAGAGCCACAAGGATGGTGAGGGCTCTGGAGAACAAGCCTGATGAGGAGCTGTTGAGGGAACTGGGGTTGTTTAGCCTGGAGAAGAGAAGGCTGAGGGGAGACCTCATCACCACCTACAACTACCTCAAGGGAGGTTGTAGAGAGGTGGGTGCTGGTCTCTTCTCCCAGGTGATGGGGGATAGAACAAGGGGAAATGGCACCAAGCTGTGCCAAGGGAGGTTCAGGTTAGAGATAAGGAGGAAGTTCTTTACTGAGAGGGTTGTCAGAGGCTGGAACAGGCTGCCCAGGGAGGTGGTGGAGTCACCATCCCTGGATGTATTTAAGGAGCGGGTAGATGAGGTACTTAAGGATATGGTTTAGTGAGTAGACAGGAACGGTTGGACGTGATGATCTCAGAGGTCTTTTCCAACCAAGTGATTCTGTGATTCTATGATTCTGTGATTCTGTATCCATCTTTGAAGGAAATGTGTTATCGCTGCTGTTACCACTACCACATATGTCTTGTGGCATCTAAGCTGTTACCTGCACCGTGACAATGGCCTAAAAGATCAGAAGGAACCATCTGCGTGTGTTCCATGGAACCGTCTTAGAAAGTGTTTTCCATAGGGTGGTCCACCATCCAAAAGATTGGAAGTTATGGTTGTAAGTTATAGTATTTAACAACTGATCAATGCTAATACTAATAACATACTTTAAATATAAACATGCAGTATCTCATTTTCATGAATGCACGTGTAGAAATGTTATAGATGACATTCTTTTGGCATTCGAGAAATGGTAATTAAGTAACTTTCTAGACCTTCTGACTATTTAAAAATAGATAAGCAAAGGCCAGTATGCAAAGCAGAAGCAGATACCTTCTTCAAGTTTAGATAAGATTTCACGACAGAATTAGGGTCAAAAGAAATCCCTGTGTTTTAATATGAGTCCTGGTGTACATATATACCCTTTTTTAAACAGTAATGCACTGCAGAGGCTCTGTGGTGATATCTAACTGACAGAAATGAACTTGGCTCCTTAATAGTTAACATTTCAAACAGTATCTTTAAATGCTTATTTCACAGCCATCTTATTGTGAAAGGCTTTTTGCTGTGTTTTTCAGGATGTGTCTCTAATTCAGATTCTGGAGGTGATAGCACTGAAACACAGACTTCGAAATTCTGTGAACCTTCCCAAGGAAAACTGCGTAATGCAAATGCAGGTATTACTTTTCAGGTATATAAAGTAAACAGTGCAATAAAATTTTTTTGTTGTTTTTTCCTTTTCTTGTTAATGCTTCTAGAAGAGTTTGGACCATAGTGTATTTGTGTGTATATTATATAGTTATAAAGAAAGATTACAAATTGAAAATGCTTGTGCATTGTGTTATTCCAGAGGCGTTGTATTAAATCTTTATTTAAAGAGTATTTTGTTAAAGGATAATCACTTCAGTGATATGGTAGTATTTGAGTTTTACATTGATTTGGTCTATCTAATACGACAGAATCCAGTGGTGATTCTATCCAGTGCAGCAGTGCTGGTCACCTAACATAGGATTCATTTCATCAGAGCAGAAGTTGGATAGAACTCAACTTCAAAGCTTCATTCAGTAGTTGTGGTTCAAATCCATCTGCTGGGTTCACACCAGTTGAAATAAGTGCTCTTTTTTAATCTCCTGTCCTTGGGGTTTCCCTGGAGCCGAGTTAGATTTTTATAGCTCTCCCCTTGTCGTCTCATCATGTCTTTTTTATCACTCATGTCTTTTTGTGGCATAAAGTAGACCAAGAAAGCATCACAGTAAATGCTTGTGATCAATGTGTAAAGCATTTGACCTCAAAAAATTAGAAAATAAGAAAGTGTTGCAGGAATCCAAGACTTGGAATTCTCTGAAAGAGGGACAGTACTACAAGCGTTTCTTCGACTCTTGCTATGGAAGCTGAGTTTGACCAGAAAAAAGGGCAGAGCATGAGGATACTACAGGAAGGGGAAAGCTAAAAGTGATCAGAAGTTGGAATCTGTATGTTTAGGAAAAAAAGACAATACAGAAATCTATATTAATTAAATAATGGTAGTTTCTATAACGCATCACCATTTCTATTTTTGAAAACATTTTAATGGAACCAGTATCAAAATCTAGTTTGGCTGAGGTGTAAGTCAAGACAAACTTCTGTAACATTTAAAAGTAGAGTTATGATGGAGTCTCTCTTAACTGGAGAATTATTCACTTTAATGAATGACATTTCAACATGTATTTTACTAGTCACCCTGAAGAAATTATTTTTGATTTTTAAGCTTTTTTTTTGTCCGTGATTTTTGCTGATACTGTGGAGATGTTGTCACTCTTCTGTTATAAATTTGAATCTAATCATTTGCCCAAAATGGGGGTTTCTTCCTCCCCCACACCTCCATATCCAGCTGCTACAGCTCAGAGTTTGATTCGGCATTCTGTTACAAAGGCTTTTATATTTTTTCCTGCTACAAACAGGTTTAGAAATGAACATGGTGTATGTGCTTGAGAATAATTGTATTCTTGTCTATGGTCATTATCAAATAACTTGTACTGTTTTAAGGAATTTTTGTTAAGTTGCAATGCTTCAAGTTGACAGTAATTTTAAATCTGTTTTACAGCAAACTCTTCCAACTTGCAAGTTTCTCTAGAAACAGATGTAGTTCTTCAGATTCAAGCAGCTATAAAGATAATGAATAAGCGTGACACAATATTAGCAAAAAAACATTCTGAGGAGAGAGCAATTAAAAAACAAGGCAAAGAAATTAGGGCAAAGCTCTGGAAAGAACTTCAGGTTTGAAGTATTCTGCTTATTTTGGAAATAGTACTGTCTTACAGATTTATCATGTTTCTTGGATGTGTTTTTCATTAAATAACTTCCAGTTGGCATATTAAAGTGAAGAAATTGATCTTAAAATATATATTTGAATAGGTTTTAATATGTATTGGCTAGGCAGGCTTTGAAAGAAGGCCATGGTCCTTAAAAATTGGTATGACCAATAGACAAATATACAGCTGTCTAGGTGGGATTTACTGGTATAGTCCTATGCTTGAGCTCAGTACTTCCAGGTGTAACAAGGTATAACAAGAGGTAATGTCTGTGAACCCGGACCTAAAAGTGTTTATTCTGCTCTACTGAGACTGTTCTTGGGTCCATCTATTTCAGTGCTGTCTGTTAGTGAAGAAATTAGATATGCCCCCTGAAGAAGGCAGGAGAACGTTACAGCAAAAATTCCTTCACATTATTCCTATCCTGGTCTGTAGCAGTCAAATGTCACTTTAAGCCTTGAAGAGTGAGATTTAGTATTTCCTCTGAGGTTAAGAATTGTATAAATGAATATGAATGTCAGTTGCTAAAAAGACATGATTGCAGTTAGTTTGAGTGCATCTCATAATTTCAATGGATTTGGATTGAGAGCCATATATGTATAACAGAACTTCTGTATCTTGTGAAAAGTGTCTTCATGTAAGAAACAGTGTATAACGAGGCTTCAAAGTTCCACCATGCCTTCATCATAACTTTAGGAGATGTTCAGATAGCCTCAAGAAGAAAACAAAGCCATAAGTAAATGTTGCCACTGAACAAGGAATTTTTAATAGGGTCTGAAGTTTGGTATATCTTCTAGGCAGATAATGTATTTTACTTAAAGTATTTAATTTAAAGTAAATATATGCATGGATCTGTATTTTTATGCTTCATTTCTTTTGAATAGTCTATCAGTACCACTAGAAGCCATGAAGAGAGAGAAAACACAAAATGTTTTTTAGCTTTGATCTCATCATGGCAGGATACAGCTGGTGAGTGAGAAAGAGAAGAAAACACCCTGATGGGATTATCCCGTATTTTGCTTAATGTTCATATTTTTATCAGATACTATAAAAATAAAGCATCCAAACCTTTACAGAAATAGTATTTGCATGTGAAAGTACATCAAGGGTATATTTGAAACATTAACTGAAATAATTTTTCAGTTCTCACGAATGTAGAAGTTGTCCCATGCTGTCCAGAGAAGTGGCTGAGTCACCATCCTTCACTGTATTTAAAAGCCATCTAGATATGGTGCTTAAGAACACGGTTTAGAAGTGGGCATGATAGAGTTAGGTAACAGTTGGACTTGGTGATCTTAAAGGTCTTTTCTAACCATAATGGTTCTGTGATTCTATGATAATAATTGTAGCAGTGTGTGGTTAAAACATTTCAACAGTACTTATTATTACAAGGTAACTGACTTCTGTTTCTATGCTTTCTTGGGTTATTAAGGAAAGTACACAGAGTTTGACACGGGTGATATTTAAAAAGTCTCCAGTAGATGTCAGGACATAGTAAAAAAACAGTGGGCAAGCAAGGCTATGTGGTTTTCATGAACTTCGTGTTTCAGTTTCCTCTTGTTTCAAAGGTAACCCCTTGCTGTGTAGATTATGTGCATCACATAGGTTCTGGTGTACCATACTGGCAAAATTCTGCATAGTTTAGACTTATATCAAAGATATAAATATTAAATATCAACCTTGATCTTTTATCTTGAATTTTCTGTGTCATGCTGGTGCCTGACTTTCCAGGTCTTGTTTCTTTATTTATATGAGTGCTCTGATAGCTGCTCTGGTTGATACTGAAATGGAGTGCAATTAATGTATTTTGCTTTCCAGAGCATGAATTTGATAAAGAGCTTTATTATATAAATTATATAGGGGAGCTATTTAATGATAGCTTTTATTGTGGCTGTGAAATCAAACACAAGTTTCGAATACAAAATAATTACTAACTTAAGTGTCCCAGTCTTTCAGGAGCAAGAAAACCTCTGACACACTCATGGCAGAAAGGCAAATCAGGAGTTAGTTAAACAGCCTTATATTAATTTCCCTCTATTCTGTGTAACAAAATCATACTTTCAGTTGAGTCTATTAAACTTTATTACAGGATGTTTGATTCTTTTTCATTTTGTGAAAAACACATTTTTCATATATGATATATATGTTTCTTTGCAATACAAGTCCTTTTCTGTAAGTGCTAAGTGTATGGACTGCATGTTAATGCTTTAACTTATACTTTCAGTTGGTATACGTCAACATCATGACCGACATTTTCTTTGAGTAGCTGAAAAAACTCCTGCATGCTAGGATGTTTGGTTTTTTCCTAGACTATACCCTTGACCTAAGCCACTTGGAAGTCTCATAACTGATGCATAGGCAGACACCAGCTGTGAAAACCTGAATACTTCATTCTCATGCAAAGTTCTAGATGGCTTGCTACATGGTGTCTGCAGAGGCTCTTGAAATTTAGGGCCTTGAGCTCTGTCTTCTAGAATGTAATTATTTTTTCTGTATGAGCAGCAGTTAAAACCAAAAACACAGCCATATGAAACTGTGGAATATTGGAATATTGTGTCCAGTTCTGGGCCCCTCAGTTCAAGAAGGACAGAGAGTTGCTTGAAAGAGTCCAGCGCAGAGCCACAAGGATGATCGAGGGAGTGGAGCATCTCCCTTATGAGGAGCGGCTGAGGGAGCTGGGGCTCTTGAGCTTGGAGAAGAGGAGACTGAGGGGTGACCTCATTCCTGGTTATAAATTTGTAAAGGGTGAGTGTCAGGAGGAAGGAGCCAGGCTCTGCTCTGTGATGTCCAATGACAGGACAAGGGGCAATGGGAGCAAGCTGGAGCATAGGAGGTTCAGCCTGAACATAAGGGAAAACTTTTTCACTGTGAGGGTGACAGAGCATGGTGCAGGCTGCCCAGAGAGGTTGTGGGGTCTCCTTCTCTGCAGACATTCAAAACCCGCCTGGCCGTGTTCCTGTGTGACCTGCTCTGGTGATCCTCCTCTGGCAGGGGTTGGACTGGATGAGCTTTCGAGGTCCCTTCCAACTCCTGAGATTCTGTGATTCTGTGAAACAACATAATTATTCATGAGACATACCTTACACCTTCCCTCCATTCTTTATGTCTTGAGAAATATGGTGGTTACGCAACTTAGCCAAGTAAATTTCTTTAACTTTCATGTGTGAGATCTTATAGTATGATGTACATTAAACTAGATCTTCTTTAAATACTTTTCAATTACATTTTACTGAAAAAAATTACTTTCATGCTAAAGACAATGAAATATGTACTTCAGTATTTCACACACAAATTAATCCAGAAGATTATGGTTGCCATAAAACCCAACATAATCAAGGTAAGCTTTATTAATTGTGTTCTTTGTATTTATAGATATGGCAAAGCAACATGCACAATGGGTGGGTGATGAAGGCTTGGGCTTTGTGGCTATGCCAATGAAATCAGAAAGAGCAAGGTTGCTTAGTGGAATGGCAACAGTTATTATTTTACGAATTATAAAAGAATCATTTTGCTTGTGACTTATCTAAAACATTTTACTCATGCTGAGAAAATTTTTACTTTTGAGTTTATAAAACCTTTTTTCTTTCATTGAAAAATGATGGGGTATGTAACCAGTTAATTGTAAAATGTATAATTGGTTCTTCATGGAAAATTCTTTAAGAACTTGTCTTTGCTATTATTCTAAGGTACTGTAACTTTCATTAATAATTTCATTCTTATATTGAAGAAACCATCTAAAAATGAAGAGTGAGGCTGTATACAGTTTCAACTGTTCTGTAATTTGTTTTCAAAAGAAATTATATGGATGCTGTGACAAACCTAAATCTTAAGACAACTGATTTTCTATTTTATTATGCTGGTTATTGTAAAGGCTTCATTGCTTTTATAGATTAAGCACTTTCTGTCAAAAATGAAACATTTATGCTGATTCTTTGAAATGTCACTTGTTTAGGTGCACTGTATAGAGGTTTCAAATGCTGATAGCAGTGCAGTGTGTCCAACACTTCAAAATGGAATTGTGCTTCTGTGCCTCTCTTCTTTTCCTATTTGAAATTCAAATTTGTATGGTTGAGTAACTTCTCATATGTGTTGTGACACAAGAAGAGAGCTTCAGCTGCCATTGCTATCAGCTGCGATTTATTTCTTCATCTTCTACCTTTCTATGTAAACAGGAGGAATCTATCTTTCTGGTGACTGGCTAGGATGACAAGGACATAATCAATGAGTGTTCCTCTAGGTTGAACTGCTGATGGCAGCAGAATTCTGCACTTGTTAGAATGTGACTTTATGGTTTAATTTCTAACCCTGGACCTCAGCTCCCTTATAATTTTATCACTTGCCTTAGTCCACCAGTATGTGACCTTAACTGTGTTATTAAATGTTTCTTCACACTGAGTCGGAGCAGTGTTGTGCTTTTGATTTCTTTGTCTTCCTAACATGTGTCTTAGTTCCTCCTTTAAAATGACAATTGACTCTTAGCTTTCACTTTCACAATTTCTGAGTTAGGCTGGAGTGTCCTTGAACACCAATGGCAGGTTTCGTTACCAATACTCAGGACAGCAGTGACTTTTGAAGCTCCCAGTACAGGCATGGTTCGGAGTTGCTGTTGCTTGGACTATTTTGAGATGTTCTACGTTTTCCGAGTTTGGAAACACATGAGATAGAAATAACTTACAACTTACAAGCAACGAATTTCTTAAATGACTTTTACTATTTGTGCTGGAAGCATTTGATATGGTTTCTGAATAGCTAAGACTTAGAGTTTTGGTTACTTTGGGATTTCTGTGTAAGAGTTGTTATAAAGGCAGACCCTGAACAAGAGGAGCATAACTTGTGAATAAGAATATGCATTAGTTTTACAATGTTGCTTTAGCAATCTCATCAAGACTTGTGCCAAATCTTTGAAATTCATACCAAATCGACCAGAACTCATATGCAAAATTTGTTGAGCTGCAGTCTTTTATTTGCCTATGGCAATCTTCAGTGTATTCATTGTCCCAGTGATCTACGTCAGTCCCTTCTTCACTTGAATGTTCTGAGATGTTCTGTATGATAGCTCCCTCTCAAAAATGCTTTTTCTGCAATTAAAGATGTAGCTTGTAATGTTTCATAGGTGTTGCATTTTATGTTGGTGTTTGGTGTGTTTTGCTCATTTCGAGATACGACTTGTCATTGATTTTGTATTAAATTCTTACATGGTCCAGTTCTTTGATAGTTTCAAAACGTTAACTGGTAGTGTTAAAAATAGTTTGGGATGCTTTCAGTCAACGGTTGTGCATCTGAACTGTGACAGGGTTTTCTTGGTCAGATCCAACCCTTCAATCCTTTAAGGTTTACTTGTAGTTTGAGAGTAAGTCTGACTGGTGAGAATGCTGCATGTTTTTTTTAGTCCATAGTGTGTAAAAGGATGCACGGAATTTATTTCATCTCTTTGGGAGTTTGTTTTCAATCTACTCACTCTGAAAAAGAGTTTTTTCTATGTAAACTTTCATAGCCTACCTTCTACTGTCTAACATGTTAAATTGTTTTGGGTTTTTGTTGTAAGGAAGTAGCCCACCCACTTTTCAAGTCTCTACTTTCCAGAAATAAAAAAATACTATGCCTAATTTTAAAGTAGTTTTTGAGACTAAGAAGTTGGTTATATTTGATGTTTTAAAACTGTTTAAAATATCTGAAAAACAGAATATGTGTATTTTTGTATGATGGATAGAAACATTGGAAAAAACCATACATCTGATGCTGTCAGTGTCATGGGGCTGTTTAATCGCTTTCCAACTCTGTGATGAGTTTTCTTTTTAAACAAAATGTGTTTTATAAGCTGTGTTATAAAAATATCAACTATATCATCTGGTTTTCGGCTGGTTTATTTTAAAAAATGTACTTGCTATGTCTCCAAATAGTTCTGTGGTTTTCAAACAAATTATTGTCTGGTTTTGTACTGATGATAAAACTGAAACGATGATAGCGTTCGTAGGAATGCCATGGCTTTTAGAGCCGCCATGGTTGACATTTTTGAGGTCAGAAATCTCAAAGTACTTTACCCTTCACAACATTGAATGATCCCATATAATATAAGTTTAAAAATGAGATTAGATTTTGACAATAGTTATGTTTTAAACAGAGTAATATAGCTTACAGAAAGAATGAATAACTTTATATGTTAGTTAAAAATTTAAATGAGATTGCTGTTATTACAGCTCTCGTTGGTTCAGAAAAGGAATGATCGTAACTTGGTAACTTTTCTTCCTCAAACTTCAGATTCTCCAAGTGAATTAGAAACAAATGCATTTCTTAATCAAGCAGAAAAAACACATAGCAGAAGTAAAAACAATCAGGATTTCATTAAAAAGAACACTGAGGTAAGCATTAAAGCATAAAATCAACATTTTATTAGATGATAACTAGAAATAGTATATAAGTACTTCTGGACAGTCGGGTTTTTTATCAGAAACATTAAAAGCTAATTAGGCATAAATGAAAACATCTTGCTGTTAGGAAGTGTTGTTTATGACAAAGTACTGTATAAATAAGTTCTTCTCTTGGATGCTCATATTGGTGGGATCGTACTGCTTCTGTGCATGTGCTAAATACTGGAAACAGAATTGTTCTGTTTGTGCTGGTTTTGAGGGCAAATATTTCCTAAGGTTTTCTTTAAGTGTATTTACTGTTAAGTTAAATGAAAATGTTCTTAGGCATAGATAAGGGATAGGTATGCAGGTTGTTCACTTATAGCCTGCATGAGACCCTTATTTACAGAAGACTTTTTTCTGTCAGAAAATAGATGCCTTGATTTCTCATGCTTTTTTCCTGTCAGGATTTAGTATCTAAAATTATTTTTCATCCAGTGAAAAATATCTTTCTCCCTCCCACCCTGCAACATCAAAGACTGTTACAAGATTATCAATTTATTCTATATAGACCGCTAGATTTTTCTGTCAGAGTGATAATTTTTATTATGGCAATAAGTAAGATTTGAATGTTAAATTCACAGAGTTTAAAAACTTTGGTTTGGTGCTGTTTGAGCTAATGGAATTTGAAAGTTTATTTTTTCTTTTTGTAAATATTTCAGCTAGCAAAGGATTCAGGAAACCAGATTGTTATGCTTGAGAGGGAAAGGAAAAGGATAATTGAACTATTGAAAGATACAGAAGGTGGAAGTGAACTGAAAGCTCTTGAGGTATGGCAGCTTTAATTTGTTCTGTCCTGTTGTATTTGGCTTATTTTTACAGTAAATCAAAATTTGATTTGGTTTCAGTCCTACCATAAACTGAGATGAGAAAAAAGCTGGACAAATCAAACTGACTTTGTCTCCAAGAATGAATTTTCATTGGCTTCTTTGTTCATCTTACTGACACATGCCTGGCCTCAGAAGAACAGCGGAACTTAAAAGAAAAGTTAGACGTGGGTGGAAGGAGCCTTAGAAGCACGCTCAGAGAAGATGAACAACCTATTTTTGCTGCATAAAACGTGAAGCTGTGGCCTGTCAATCTGAGTGGCGAGTTCTGTAGTCTCTGGTAGAAGGACCAGCAACTACTGTAAAAAAGAATGTCCAGCAGTTTTTTTGCAGACATGAACTTCAGAATGCAGCAACTGGGGAAATAAACATTTATGAGGCTTATGTGTCCATTTAGCAAGATAACATGACAACTTTGCATGGCTTACAATTCACTCTCTCTTAAGAGTATATGGAGGGGCCAAAGTCTACTTACGTATTGGACATTTATGCTTTAATGATATTGTTAAAGAACGTGCAGTCTGCATACTGCAGTGGATAGCAAGAGCTAAAAACTATGTAAACTGGACATAATGCTTCAAGAACCTGCGTTTTAATACATAAGAAGAAGTACCTGGAAAATGCTTGCTTTGTGTAAAGAAATTAGGTGACCTTTCTAATTTGTTTTACGTTAAAATGTACATTATTTTAAGTCTGTGGTAATGTTGAACTTTTCACAACATTTGTAAGTGTACACTGAATCACAGTGCCTCAGAAGAACGATGTGAACTTTGTGTGGAATGAACAAAATATATTCAGGGTTTATAGAGCTAAAAATGATCTGGAGTAAATTATTTTTTCAGTAGGTTAAATAAAAACTTCGGTGTGAGAGAAAGAAAGGAAAGCAAAAGCAAAGTATTACTTTTAAAATTCTCCCTTTCTATATTTTACTTTGAGCTTTTTTCTAATGAAGTGGTGAAGACATCCAAGAAGTGATGCCTTTCATTACTCTTTTCTAAAATGTGTCTAAAATCCATCTTTATAAATGACTGTTTCAGTATATGGGGTAAGGAAGTGAGCTCAGGACTTTCTTCATCGGAAGCCAGACTGGTTATGGAAACAGAGAACCAACCTACCCATGAGTTGTGAATGTAAACAGGTCTGTAATTTACACAACTTCAGTATGATTTCTAGGTTGAAACTAATTTGATCTGTAGTCCAAAACTTTCCTCTTTATTCTAGGGAAACTAGTAAACATACACTATGCTTTAGCCTTTTCAGAGCTTTGTGGGGCAAATACAAGCGAAGGAGTCTGTGTCAGTTAGGAAAATGGACAAATGACTAAGATTACATAAATGTGCAGTATTTTAACAGTAGCTGTTCTTTCACAGTTAATAAACTAAAGTAGAAGCACAGAAAACATAACCTTTGCTGACCATTGATATGCAAAGGTTTGGAACTATTGGCCACACTTGGTGCTTGCATTCATGAAATGAAAAGCTGACTTCTGTAAAATTGCACCAGTCTTCCCCTTGATCTGACAATTGTTCCCTTGCTTTACATAGAAAGCTTATTTAATTTTTTTAATATTATCACTGAGCTTGCTGATTGACTTAATCTGTGTAAAATACTCATCAGTTAATGACATTGCACAGAAGTGCTTGACTTACCTGACATAGTTTAGCGTTAAAAAGATGCAGTGACAGATTCTTTGATCTAGTGTTGATATACTGGGCAAGGGAGTTGAGTTAGAAGAACAAAGCCAAAGCTCACTGGATCATTATTTAATCGATCTTTTGTCTG
>NW_010198170.1:0-28581 GCF_000695765.1 Mesitornis unicolor | reverse complement strand
AAAGATCCAACGTATTCTGTTACATACACTTGCAACAGCTTTGGCATCATAATGCCATGGAAAGGTGACAAAACGTTCAGCTGAACAGTACTTCATCCAGCCTTTGAATAGGAAGAAACTGTAGGAAGAGGGTTGTGGGGAAGTTTTTTGTTTGTTTTTCTCGTCTTGCTAGAAACTTCGGTGTTTGATTAACAATACCATCTCTTCTGTTCTTCTTTCCTGACCAGGACATGTTTCAGTTTGAGGAGATGGTCCTTCCTTTGATAAACGTCGGCATTTACAGATGTGAAGAAGGTTTGAACAGCCTTCTGTTAGTAAACATCATAGCTTTCTGACCCAAAGAATAGTGGCTTTTTTTAGAATTCATTGTTTTACTTATTGCAAAAGTGTTCTCTCACAATACTTAGTTACTGGGTTTTCTTTTTCTTTAAGCTAGTGTCCTTCACAAAATTTAGAGGTGTTTATGCAGAACAGCTAATGCGAATTCTGTCTAGCAATGGAAAAGTATAAAATTTATCCAAATTTTGTATTTGGCATGTGACACTATCACGTAGGCATGTATCTATAGGGATTTTACTATTTATATCAGCTATTAAAAGGATCCCTACACAGGATGTGTCTTGCTGTGTTTTCTTGATACAGTGGGCAAGAATGGGAATGGCTGTTTGTGGGTTAGTCTGTACTAGATAATCTCTTTAAAGAAAACAGCTCCTAAATCTACTGCCAAAGTGGAATGAAAGAAAGGATAATACTTAGTTACTTAAACCTGTCTAGTCTGGAGATGGATTCTTCCTCTCCCACATTTGAATTATATTATGGGTGAGGCATTTCCTGTGGCTGCTTTATAACAAAGATCATGAGGAAATTACCAGCTAATGAGTAATCTAGACTGCTTCAAGCTGGCCCAGGTAACTGTCCAGCTGATGGCCACTTTCATCTTACTTTTAAAAAGCTGGTGCAATACATTGGCTAAAGTAGTGTTTTAGAGGTTATCAATGAAGGCAGAGCTGGCTATGGTGTATGAATCCCTCTGTATAATGTAATGTGGTTTAAATAACTTCTTTTGACTTGTCCTACTAAATATGTCAAATGTCCAAATAGCGCTTCTCACTTTTTAAAAAAAGTAGGTGTTTTATGAGCATTTAAAATATTTTAGAAGTACATATTCATGCTAATCTAATTGTCAAAGCTGCAGGGGTATAATTTGTTTCAGATGTCCCACAGTAATAAGCACTGACTGCCCTGTTATAAAAGTATTGTTCTGAGTTAACACACAGGAAACATTGGCAGGACAGAAGCTTATTTTCCAAACAAAGCTGTCTTGAAAATACAAAAGAGAATGTGTGAGTCCATTTAACCCTGGAGTAAAGCAACTACTGAAATAATTTGGGTGCTTGGAGTATGGGATATGAGAACATTGGGTATAGACACTGAGCTGTAGCTAATGAGCCCAGCTGCAGCATAACTGACTCCTGTAGAGTCATTGCTGTGTGTTTGCACAGTGCTCTTCAGTGTCTGCTTGGGGGGTGGTTTACACAGCACAAGTATAGTACCTCGGTGGATACTTATGTTTTTGTGGTCACTGTCTCACCTGAACAGATGCTTCCACAAAGCTGGCAAGCTTCTAGAGACATTTCTGAGTGGCTCTTCTGGAGTCAGGTCATGTCCGGTCGGGCTTACTCATTGTGTCATTGTACTTGTATGAGAAAGCATTAGAAGGACCGATTTTGTTTCACAAAAGGGATGACTCTTTCTTTTAAAAAGTTTATTATGGAGGTAATTTGTGACAGGTGTTTGGGGTATGGTTTTTTCTTTTTACAAGCAGTGTGCTTTAGGGAAATGGGGATGAACCAGGGATGACCTCATAGCAGTGGTATTGTAATTGGAAGCTGATATTTCTTCCTCTTGTGTGGATGTGGCTGCTTTAATAACCAGAGTACCAATCTGGAAGCTGTAAAGGAGTGGTGGATATGAATCCCTTGCAAGACAGATGTTGAAGTCTTAAGTCCCCGGGCAAAGTGCTAGCCCTCTTCTGTTAAGAAAAAGAAAGGATATCTGCAATATACTCATCTCCTTCACATCTCTGCCTTGCCCTTTTAAGGTCCTACATGGTGTTTCTTTTAGGTCAGGACAGAGATGTATTCTGCTCGTGTCATTCCCAGTGAGTGGTGGTTGTGCAGACTTGCTTCCCTGAGGGTGACATGAGAGTGCCACTTTGCTGTGGAGAACCTACTTCTGTTTGTGAATATGAGCTCGTATGTTTGGGTTAAGTGGGTCAAGCTCACTCATCATATGCAACTGCCTGTATTAGGAGCACATATTCATATTGGTAAGTAAGGTGTTACTGCTATCAAGAGGAAAAAGCCATGTAAATCATGATCAGGAAAAGAACTCTGTGCGCTCTCTCTCCCAGTGCTTCTCTGGTAACATACTGGGGCTCTAGCAGGGCAGCAGCTGCTCACCTCAGAGCAGTTTCTTTGCTTTCCTGTGGAAGCCTTGTTTTCTTTGGCGATACATTGCAAGTGTCACATCTCATACCTTTATTCTGAGATTTGGCTCTAAGTGGTTCCTGCCATAGCATCAACCTCTGCAGTTTCATTCCAAGCCTGGTTTTGATCAGGGTTTCTCTCTTGACTCCTTATTGGGTGGAAAGTGGTTGTCCTTTTAGCCATAGCTGCTGATTGTATTTTCTTCTTTGACTTGCACAGGAGTCTGTTGCTTCCATTTTCTTCAGAGGTTGATAGAGAGTAGTGTATTATGCTGCACTTTATTTGGATTTCTAATGTGCTGCTGTGCAGGTGTGGTTGAGTTGTACCAGGAGAGATGTGTCTCTGCATTTGCTGCCAGACTTTGAGATGCAAGATCCGTGGGGCAGTTTGACAAGATGTGTTCAGTGTAGTTGAGAACATCTCACTTTTATGCCTGTTGACTTGCATTTTTATTTCTTAAAAGCAAAAAAAAAATCTTGCTGTCTCAAGTTTGCTATATGGTCAACTCTCTGTACAGTTCCTTGGACTTAAACTGTAACATGATGTCTCCAGAAGAAGTGTGCGAACAAGAAGTGCTGAGATGTGAGGCATAACAAGTGATTTGGGATGATGTTGAAGACGGTTCTAGTGCAGTTTCTGAGGGCTGTGCTTTTCCACTTCAGTATTAGCATTGAAAATGTGAGCTTATAGCATGTTCTTTGTGTTTTATGTCTTAGGACTGGTGGATCTATGTCTGCCAGACACTTTCTTCTTCATCTCTATCCTCTGCACTATCTTGCAAAGGAGTACACCACTTGTAAAACTGATTTTCATGTCAGTGGCATCCCAAAGTGATGCTTAGTGCAGCACTTAGAGGAGTGCAACTTCAACTGTGACAAGCAATTATTCCTTCAAAAGGGAGCTGAGACTGCTCTATTGAACAAATATAGAAACTGCAACAAGGGAAGGGTTTGCATCCATGGAAGGGAGCTACAATAGGCATGGGTTGGCATGGCATGAGACTGTTTTAAAGGTTTCCCTAGCTGGGCTAAGAGGATACAAAGTGAGATCATAGAATAAACAGAATGTCAGGAGTTGGAAGGGACTTCAAAAGCTCATCCAGTCCAGCCCCTGCCAGAGCAGGATCACCAGACCAGGTCACACAGGAACACAGCCAGGGGGGTTTTGAATGTCTGCAGAGAAGGAGACTCCACAACCTCTCTGGGCAGCCTGGGCCATGCTCTGGCACCCTCACAGTGGAAAAGATTTTTCTTATGTTCACATGGCACTTTCTATGCTCCCGCTTGCTCCCATTGCCCCTATCCTTAAGGAAAAGGGCTTACCTGTCCAAAGTGTTTCTCCTAGCTGTAAAGAAAAGTTGCTCAAGGGAGTTGTACAACCTTGGAAAGAATGGATGCACATTCTTGGAAGCTTTATTTCAGGGTGTGTGAGTGGCTGGTCAGTGAGGATGCACACTTTGGACTTCTAGAGAGAGAGGTAAAATAATAGCAGAAGTCTGTTTAGGTTAACACAACACCTTTTTTGCTGTTACATTTTAACAATACATGGAGATGCATGTACTTTCTAAAAATAAAATGAAATAGATATATTTTTAAGTCCATTTAAGTCGCTGCTTGGTTATATTCAGAAAATGAAAAATATATGACTCTAATTGTTGTGTTCATACCTGCTTTTGAATGTGCTTGGTACATGAATGTTGGCACATTTCAGCTATATACTGAGATGGATGATAATTTACATTTTAGTCTTAAGTACAGTTTATGTGAAAAATAAGTACACTGAGTGTGTAACTGCCTTAAAAATCTGTTTTTTTCTGTGAACAAGGATTAAATATTTTCTGTATCTTTCAACAGGAGGATGTATCTGGCTGGCTAGCACCAGGAGAAAGGTGCACACCTGAACCAATGGAATTTCATCACCTACACGAGATAGATGTTAAGCTTCAAGTACTGCTATCTGACGGGGATTTTTCTGCAATTTTCAGGTCTTGCTCTAAACCTTCAAGCCAGATTTATCAGGTATATTACAGAACAGAGCTTAGGTTGCAAATTTCTTGTTTGAAGTGTGTGTTGAGATCTGGTGTACATGAAAATACAACATGCATCTTTATTTATATTTTTTGTGTTTTTCTTTAGTTAACTTCTCTTTGTCCTCAAAGTGTATGTGTTAAAGAATGAGGTGAAATCTTTGGCTATAGAAATCAGACCAAAAAATGTTGCTATTTTGAATGGTAAATAATTCAAAGACTTTCTTGTTTTTAAGATTTGTTGATTCCACACTTTCAAGAAGAAATTTCACCTGCAGGAATTGGTGACTCAGATGTTTTCAACTGTGTGAGGGCCTCCGGTGTTTTTGTCAGCATGGTAGCACATTACCCATGATAATTAATCTTTGGGATTAGAATCAGGTTTCTTCTTATTTTAGGATTCCTGAAGTGCCCATTCATTTATGATCTGAAAGCGATTACTGACAAGCAATGTTAAAGACTGCAGAAAATCGATTGCAATTGTCTCTTGTTTTTAATGGCCTTTGTGTTTGGTTTTTTTCTTTTTTTTTGCTAGTGGTATTAAGCACCCTTGAGGTCTCGGCCTTGAGAAATGATTGAATTTTGTACATAGAAGACTCCAATTTATCTCATAGTCCAGTAGTGTTGCCCCTCATATAATGAGGGAATTACAACTTATAATACCATAAACCTTACTTTGCACTAACTTGCACAAAACTTGTTTACTTCTGTAAAATTTAGAGTTTATAGCCAGAACAGGTATATTGGAAGCTCTGTAAGTGTACATCGGCAAAACTATGTTTTCAGTTACCAGTGTATGAGAAACATCTCTTTGGCTAACATAACTGTGGGATTTTTTTTTTCTAAAGAGCACTTTATTATAATTTTTTAAATATTGACTACTTTCTGAGCTTCAGAATGTTTTTTTAACCTGTACTAGCATTTTCCATTGCTGACAGTTCCAGAGGAGTGGCATTTTGGTGCTGACCATTTACCACCTGGGATTTAGTGTGTGAAACGGCGACTCCCTCTAGTGGGTAATCACTTGCGCAAATGCAGTTGCTACCCAGTAACTCCAGGTTCACGGTCCTGAGCTTGCCGGTGGTTTGCTCTTCACTTGCAGTGATCCCGTGTTCGCTGCTATGAGACATTAGCTTGAAGTTAGTGCGGCTGCCTGTGTTAATGAGCACTTTGTTTGGGAACGTTTGTCCAAGTGGTTGCTGTTGCTTCCTTTTCAGGTAAAAGCTTGGAAGTATTTTAATAGAAACTTGCATTTATGTGTATGCTGTTGAAGAGTAATGCATTATCTTTTTGAGTAATATTAAACTTAACCAAAAAGAGAGAGTTAATTCCATAAATTACCCTTCATTATTGAAAAGCAGCCACCCTTCAACTTTGTTTTGCAGAATATAAAATGTTTTTAGGTATTGTAGTTCTGGGAAACAGTTACAGGGTTCAATTTTGTTCAAATAAACTTAAACGTGTGAGCCATTTCCATGAAACCTACCAAAGCGTGAGACTATTTAGAAGTGGTTTTGTACATTTAGAGAAAGAGATAAACAGAGTAAGTTGAAGGGAGTAGGAAGCTTCAGTTATTTAAAAATGGACTTAGAAGGACACATTGCATAAATCCAAAACTAAATAAAAAAACCACAATAAAACAAACAACAAAAGCGAGCCATCCCACTCTGCAGCTAGCTAATTCCAGACGTGTCATGATTTCCAGGTGCCTTCCCAGTGGACTCCAAAACCCCCTAGGTGCCTTCATTCCTGCGTCTCTGCGTACCCAGCACTGCTGCTCTCAGCAGCTGACAGGGTGTCTGGTGGCTGCCTTAGTTGCACTGCAGTGCATTTAAATGAGGAAGTAAACTAGCTGTCAGCACTGGAAGGCTGTTATCCTCTGGCTAGTTAGAAGTGGGACACATTTCACTTACTAATAGAGTGAATTAAATATGCAGGAATTATCTTATTATTAACCCTCATGCATATTCTCTAAACCTTGTGAGAGACAAAATATTTATTGGTTAAACTGGAGATCTGTAATATTTAACACCATCGGTGATAATCTGGTATAGTTGAAGTTTCAGATTATTTAATATTGATTTCTTTTATTCAGAGTTTCAGCTTAAATTGCATCACTACTTCTCCCCTAACTGATGGCAATTCAGTAAACTTCATTGCTAGGTAAAGATGTTGACATAGGTGCTGCGGAATGCAGATTTGAATGCAATGTTTGTTTCTTAGGAGTTTGTGTTTTTTAAAGTCTGAGGTTTGTTTGTTTGTTTGTTTTGGGTGTGGGTTTTTTCCCCTAAGTATTTTTTTAAATTAAGGTGCCAGGAGAGGGCTAAAACAAACCCTCTGAACATACAGAATTTATTTTGAACAAGTCTACTTGTTATGGGACACAAGTCTGATTTGGAACATGGGTGCTCTTTCCTTTGGAGAAGAGGCTGATTTCAGTGACATTGATGTTTCTTCTAAAAATCAGTGCTGAAAAGCTTTCTGATATCGACGAGATGTGGATTTCGTACGTTGTGGTCGAGAGTATAATGCATTAGTGATGGGGAACATTGAGAAAAAACGTTAGTGTGCAAATCATCTGCTTGGGATTTCATTTAGAATTTTAGAAATAATTAAAACAAACTTAGCCTAGAGTTGCATATCATAAAGCTGCACATTCTTCCAGGAACTGCATTAGGTAAAACTTCCAAAATGCCAACACTTCCTCACCACTGGGTAAATGGGAGAGCTGCTCTCTGCCACTGGTAGATACTTCGGTAGGATATAGGACCCATGCTCTGACTCTGAAATCTTCAACAACTGGCTTTAATTATCCTACGGCACCATGACTGAGCTGTTACAGAGCAGCATTCAGATTCATCTTTTTGTGCAATGAGTCCAGCTGGATTCAGAATGCTTTTCCATGACTAATGTTCTCTTTTACATGGAAATGTTTCTCATCAGAGCTGTATTTCTCTCTGAAACATTTCTTTGTTCTGCTGCCAGCTTAATGAAATATTTAAAAATGCTTCTGTCTTACTTAATATTTTTGGGGAAGAGCAAATATGTTGAATGAAATCCTGGAAGAGACAGGAAAATGGTAGGATGAAGAATATGAAGTGTAATACTGTATGTGATGAGTACAGTTAAAAGCTTGGAAAACTACCTGAAAATAAAAGGAAATGGAGACAATGTTTAAAGAAATAATAATATCTGTCTGCTTGATTGTTTTATAATTACTCTGATGTTGTGTATTACCTTTATGAATTCTTTCATACCTAATTGGGTTTCTTTAATCAGAAAAATATTCTGTTTTCTGGTTGTAGCTGTAGACTACAGTTAATAGTTTAAAACTAAATAAATACTAAACATGGTAAAAACTTCTGAAGATACAGTGATGTTTCAGTTAATGAACTCTTTGACACCTATACTCCATGCTTGCACTTCACCAAAACAGGTGATTTTGGCAGTATCTCTATTGCTGGACATGGTTAGAAGCCTAGTTTTAGACACTCAGTGTTAAGAATCTGACTTCAGGTGGCCCACATTAAACTTCAGTCCAGTCTGGAGAGATTCTAGTCATGAGCAGATAGTGCTGTTCATAGCTCTTTGGTTGGAAAATTTACTAGCATTGTGGTCCTGCCAGCTACTGCTGATTGTAAATATATATTCAAAGATTTGTGCTGTGTTAAAATAAGTTTATTTTCAGGCAAATAATAGTTTGATTTAAATTTCAGAACTTGTAGGTTTGTTTGATGTTTAGAAAAAGCTGTTTACAGATGCTCCCATTTTTTTATACTTTGTAGCTGAGAAAATTTCCACTGAATGTTAAATTGCAAAGGTTGGTTTTCTTTCCAATTAGACACGCTACTTGAAATTCTTTTCCTTGTGTGTGTTTATTAAGTTTGCTTGAGCTGCTTCTGAAAATGAGAATGAATAGAGTATGTTTTTATGAAATGACTGCTCCTGTTCCTTTGGGTTAAATTGACTAACAGGGATTTTTTTTTTCTCTATAATTTTTTGGATTCCTTGAGTTCTATAGTATTTTTGGTTTGCAAGAGACAGCTCTAGTTTTTTTTCCAATTACAACATCACTTTGCTGTTTTGCCAGTACTTGTTCTTAATGATCTAAATTACATATAATACTGAATCTTGAATATATTCAGGACTGATGCAGACTTCAGAATCTGGTCCAAAGCTACTGAAGAATGTGAGAAAGTGTAACCTAAATCTTTAATAATTGTTGTGCATCTAGCTCAAAGTTACGGAGAGAGGGTTATTTCTTATTTACCGTGATATCTACTAAACAAAATTTGCAGTGATTTTAGTTCAGTTCTTCCTTTTACTTCTGGCCTAATTCTGATCCCAGTATGGTTCACAGGAGCAAGCTTTGAACCCATCATTCAGTGTCCCCAATTCTCAGCATGTTTTTGTTGTCGTAGTAGAATTTAAGCATCAAAGTATTAGCCCTTGAGACTAAGAAATTCCTCTCAAAATGCAAAAGGGAAGAATTCTTATGTTGAAATAAACCCAGCCTTATGTTTGTTTATCTATTGTATTAGAAAATGTGGCTAATGACAATTACACATTCCCCAAGTTTGAAATTGGTGCCTTTATCTAAGCCTTTCAATGTTTTCCTGATAGAAATCAACAGAACACTTGTCTGGCATTGAAGCAATATAAACTCATATGTTTAATTCCTGCCTATTCTTCCATTTGTCAGGAGTCTCTGGTTTATGCAAACAGAAGCCTAGAAGCAGTTCCAGGTGAAAAGGTTCTGCGAGACAAAAAGGAACAACACCATCAACAAAATCGTCTGAAAGAAATACATCATCAGCTGAAATCCCTAGGGAGAAAAACTGTAAGTCTCCTATTTTTGTCATATTTCCCCCCCTAAGTTTGAAAAATTTAGAGTTTATCAAGCCAATGTTGGTATTTGTTTTTATGTTGTATCTCTCATAGATCTTCTTAAGAGCACAGGAAGAAAATATCTTTCAATTTTATTTTTTTTTTATAACTTTGTACAAAACCTTGAAGATTTGCCTTGCTCAGGTGAAATAATGAATGAAACTACTTGAAAGAGCATTACTGCATTACTGTGCTGGCAGTAGTGGTTAAAAGCTAGATATGTATGCATGTTTTTAAGATTTTAACATCTTTATTTAGTGTTATTTTTCTGCTTTGAGAAAGCTTTTGTTTCTCCACAGAACATACTATGTGGAGAAGATAAATTAGTGTAGTAGTGTATGAGAGACTGAGGTGAGGTGACAGCTGGCATGAGTAACCTGATGAAGCTGGATTTGTACTAGGAAACTCTTAAGTATTTTGGGACATTAGCAAGAGGCACCAGTATAGGTAATCAACATAAAAAAGGTGTGCAAATGGAGAAAGTGGTGACTGGAAATAGTGAGCATGGATTTACCAAGGGTAAGTCATGCTTGACCAACATGATTGCTGCCTTTGATGAAATGACTAGATCTGCTCTGTAAGCTGGAGGGCAAAGCTGCCACTCACTGGAAGTAAGGCTGAGGAGTGGGCTGACAGAAACCATATGAAATTTGTCAGGAATAAATGCAGAGCTCTGCATTAGAGAGGAATAACTCCCTTTAGCAGTGCAAGGTGGAGCCTGACTGTACAAGCCCTGGCATCACTGTAGGCAATAGACCATGCCAGCCAGCAGCATGCCCTATGTGATGAGGCAGTGTACTTTGCTGTAACAGCATAAGCATAGCCAGTAGATGATGGGAAGTAATTACTCCCCTTTACCTGGCACTCATTAAACTATGTCTAGAGTATTGCACCCTGTTTTGGGCTTCACAGTGAAGAAAGGTGTTGACACACCTGAGCAAGTTCAGCAAAGATGATCTGGGGCTAAAGCACTCGACCTGTGAGGCTGAGGAGACTTGGTTAGTTTAACCCGGAGAAGAGTTGGCTCAGGTGGTCATGATGGTAGCTTTCCAATAGCAAAGAGTGTTGCAGAGAATACAGAGCTGTAGTATCTTTACTGAGTAACATGGTGGGAAAACAAGAGACAATATTCATAAACTGATACGGGGAGGTTCCAACTGGATTAAAAAAAGAAATACCTCTGGTGGTAGTTAAGAATGGAAAGCAGGTTGCATGGAGAGACTCTAAAATCTCAATCTTTGACAATTTTGCAGACCTGCCTGGGCACAGCTGTAAGGTATTGGATATGATAGCTGATGTTGCTTTGAGCAAGAGGTTGGACTAGAGACCTTCTGTCACCCATCTCCCCCGTCTCCACAGATTTTTTGGTTCTTCAAGGAAAAGAATTAATAGTTTTGATGCATTCCTCAGTTAGTAATCTTTCTTTATTATCACTACATTGAAGGAAAATTAGGAACTTTTAATGGCTTTGCATTGTGAAAATTTGTTTCTTCTGTGTAGCTGAGCTTAGTGTTTTTCATGTAGTCATTAAAACATTAACATATGAGTTTGTGGTGTCAGACCAAAAACCAATGTAGCCTCCCTTTGGCTTGTGGATGTCTTTATTTAGCAGTAGGCTTACCTTCTTCAGTAATCAGTTAGGACAAATACTGTTGCAGTTATGTGGTATCACACTCAAAAGGGAATCACCAGCGTGGATAAAAAGCTTTGTGATCCAGATTGCAGTGTGAACGCAGTGGTGTATTATAAATTACTGATAGCACGGTTTCTACCGTTGCAAAAACTTCAGCCACTATCTGCATATGCAGAGTTTGCGCTGGTGCTGCTGGAACTGCACAGCCAATATGATTGAACTTCTAGCAGTTTAAAGCCAATTTGGATACAGCTACATGCAGTCCAGTCTTTGGTTTGGAGAAAAACAACAACTTGTGTGTGTGCCGCTATAGCAGGGCAGTGTATTTAGCTCTTACCTGTTCACAGCACCTAAACAAGAGTAGAACTACATTTTAAGACACTGCTCTATTATGTTAGACAGTTAAAAGATGGGAGGCAAATAACTGGAAGAATTCTGTCAAACATCAGTATGTTGAATAGGTTAATGAGTAAACAGATATAAACAGTCTGTGTGTTGTCATTTTTTCCCAGTCATTGCCCTTTATATCACTTTTTGTCACCACTGACCTTGTTCATGAGGCAAACACAATCTGAGGAAGTGCGTCTGGGAACTGTGTGATAGTCTGCAGCAGGCCTGGGAAAGGCAGTGGGCTGCTGACTCATTCAGATGTTTTGTATATAAATGGGTCAGCTCCAAGTCTTGGTTGGGTTTATGGCAATGTTGTTTGGTATCACATTACACCCAGACTTGCAACATACCACACATTTTTCCTTGGCTAGATCATGTGTATTTAGAAATCAAAATCGATGGACCGTCATGTTAATTTGCAGTCTTTATAAACATAGAATATATTCTCTGTGTCAATGGGTAACTCGTGGCCAAATCAGCATTGCTGCATGCTATGCAGCACCTGGCAAGGCTTCTTCAGGGGGATATGCTGTGTCTTCTTATCTGTTGCAGCTCTGTAGCATGACTCTCAGGTCATAGCATGTGGATATGAAATACCTGTGCATTAGATCCTCTGCAAGATACTTTGGTTGCCAGTGTAAATAAAGAAGTATTCAACTCTGAATCAAAGTAGGTTTTTCCTTCTAACAGTAAAATAGATAGAAAATGTACACTTTTTTGTGTGAACAGAGAACAGCCTTCAGAAAATACTGCTTTTTTTTTTTTATTTTCATGTCCTTCATGCCTTCTAATCTTATTTCTGGAAAATACAGTTATCACTAGAGAATATTGGACAAAGAAGCATGGTTTCTCCTTCTCATCCAACACTGAATAAATTTTTTCTTATTCGGTGTGGGAATGTCTAAAAATCAGGTAACTTACGCAGTGTGGATTGGACACCTTGTTTCTACACCAAAGTAATCTTTTGTCCATCAATTCTGTAACAATGTCAGCAGCAAAACTGCTCTCTGCCAGGAAACTGCACGATGAGAAAGTAAATGCTTGGGTTGGAGGGGGAAGTGCGTAGATGGCCTGTTCTCAGAACAGTTGAATTAGTTCTGGAAATACTGTTTGCTGTTCAATAGGTGGCACTCTTCACTGTGTGTCAGAGGAAGAATGCCTAGGCATGGTTCTAGGGGATATTACTGCTGGTGAAAACATTTGTCATTTTGGTGGCATAAAATACAGGTCGTGAGAGTTTGCCTCTCAAGTTTGGCAAGATTGCAGGTGTGCGGCTTTTAATGTTCAGCTATTTCTGTAGCTTAGCTACTTAAATTATCTATTTGAAATTTGCAGTGCATTTACATTTCTCCTTTCCTCTTTCCTAAACTACTGTAATTTGCTGCGTAGAATTGGAAATAAATTCTCTGCTGTAAGTAGAGGAGGTGATTTGTCAGCTCTTGGGAATGTTATGGTCATACTGGGCTTCATAATTTTAAAATATAATATTTTACAAACTTAATGTCTGAGATGTTACTTTTTAAAATGCATTTTTAAAAAAGCCTCAGATAAAATATCTTCCTGTTATTGTTGTTTCTTTTGCGTGTTCGTTTTTGTGTCCTAGGTGGAAATTATGGATAGTTTAACTAAGCAGAATTGAGTCCTGTGTGTTAGGGAGTAACTTACAGTAGGTATAGAGGTAACTTTATTAGTTTCTTTGTGTGTGTGTGGTAAAATGCTGTATTTCTTCCACTACTGCAAAATTCATTATTCAAATGGATTTGTATAGTGGTAGCTTTACTCTGACCTTCTCTTCGAGGAAGAGGAATACATTTATCATATTTCTGGAGCAGGTTATTTAGTGGGTACTGACTTCTGAAATGTTAACATTTATGGATTCCTCCGCTACACCTTCACTCATGGGTGCTGTGAAACGTCATGGTTTCAGCTAAGTCTGGGACTGAGCACACAAAACAAGGCTAGAATATAGGATTTTAATGTACTTTACAATCAATATAAACCCCAGAAAATCTGCTAAATATTATGCTTGAAGTAATGAAACCAAGGGCTTTGGAATCTGAGTTCCTCTTTTATTTTGAAAAAATTGTCCCCAGTGCATTAATATGCCAAAGAATGTATCGTATGCATTGTTGAAATGCATTGTGAAATTTCAATCCAACTGAAATGTATCTATACTGTGGTTTCTGGGCCCTTGCTGAATTTCTTTTAGGTTTTAGTTTGATCTTAGTTCACTTGTTCTTCATTTGAAACCATGGCTGACTCTCTCCACATTCTTTCATCTTTCAGTTTCCTGGAAACCATTGAGCTTATCTTTGTTTTGTGAATTGCATTGTTAACTGCTGCTTCAAAAAAAAAAATGTTCAGCTGCCAAATGAGTGTTGCTGAGCATTAATGGAAAGAATTTTATATAGAAAGAATAATACATGTAGTGATTTTTCAGTTGTGACTTCTACTAGTCGGCCATTTGTGCTGATCTAGTAGCGTATTTGATGATGTGTTGAATTTCTTCATGGCAGATAGCAGATTTAAATGCACAGCCAAGCGAGCTGTTAAGTAAGATAGTTTCACATTTGCTGGCTATATGTGTGCTTATTTCAAATGTCTTACAGTGGAAGCTGGTTCTTTCCTGCCAAAACCTGGCCACAGGTGCATCTTTTGGGGTTTTGGTTAAATATATAAATTAAAAAATATTTGAAATTCATGTTGAATATATATGCATATCATAGTGTCTATACACACACGTATGCCTAAATAGCGTTACTCTTAGCATGACTGAGATGCTGATACCCACTTTAAAACAGTAAGTTGTTTTACTTGCAGTAAGTACTTTTAAAACACAAGCTAAACCTAGTTTACCTAGTCTTAAATTTAAATTTCTCATCAGATGTCTATACATCTCTAGAAATTGTTTCCTCAAGTTTATGCAATATAGTGGGCAAATGCCATATGTCATTGTTAATTATTGAGGTCTTCTTTATATAAAATGATATGAAATCACACATTCTGTTATCTGAATAGCTGAACGTTGCAGCAAAGTGAGCAATTGGTGCAGATGTTGAAGAACAGAAATACAAAAATAGTAAATGTGTCAATGCTGTCAAGAGCTTTGATTGCCTGCAGGAGCTTGCTCCAGAAGACATGGTTCTTCTTGGGGCACAACAGTGTCTGTGGGGAAGGAAACCTCAGGATAAAGTGAATTATTGTTTAGTGCTGGAGAAAGTCTCACAAACCATTTCATGTTTTACCCTGCATCAGGATGATGAGGGGGTTTGTGATACATAATTTTATTCCAGCATTTTCCCTGGAACTGATTAAATTCAAAGCACCTGATTCTGAGTCTGCATTCGGCAACTTCCAGGAAAGAGTAATTTGTTCCTGACTTCTACCATAATTGCTTTCTTCCCCTTTAAAGAGAAGAGGAAAAGGTAAAGTCTTGCCATATATTTGGAGAGTAATTTGTCAACTAGACAATCTTGTAATATGGTTTTCAATCACAGTGTCTGCAGAAATTACTTGCTAATACTTTTGACTACAGGCACATAACCATATTTTTAACTATTTTACGTTGTGCATTGGTAGTTCTGATATGCTGTGCAGTAACATAGAAATAGCAAACATTTTGTGATGGCTGGTTACTGAATAAGCATATGTTTATCCATAAAACTAGAACTTGTTTAATAAAATATTTTTATGACACATATTTCATTGCACCAAATAAAGGAAAAAGACAACTTATCTAAATAAGGTTGAGATGTATCACTTTCTACATCATTCTTTCAGAAAGTGTCTACCTGGTCCTAAAGTTACTTGCCAAGTTGTTGCCAAGCTTCAAACAGATCTTGATGACTGAAGTTTTGCAAGGATTAATTCTCATTGTGTGATTGTACAAAACTGTTTCAGAGCGAAATGTGGTAGCATTTCCACCTGAGAGAAAATATTAGCGTGAAAACCTTATTTTCTTCATTTAGCAGCTACTGTGCACATGGAGAGAGCAATAAGATTAAGAGTTGATTGATAAAATATTTTTAATATTTGATAAAATATTTAAAATATTTTATATATTTGGCTCATGATTAAAATAAATTACCTATGTATTGATTGTTTTTCACAGTACTGTGGACAAGAATAAAGCTGCTGCTAAAAGTCTTTATAATAACTTGAAAACTAAATTGCTTGAAAAATTAACGTGATTAAATAGTTTTGTATAAATGTTTAAGTTTTAATACTAAATTATAGTAAAATATTAGTCAGTTAAAATTGTAACAACGCTTCTAGTTTATATGAAAAAATTATTAGGATAATATTTACATAGATGCTGGACCTAGTTAAATTGAACTGCATCCATGTGATGCTAAGTAACACTGCCAACCTGCATCATAAGTATCAGATATGCATTGATACTGTGCATGAGAAATCATTTGGAATTTGGTACTGGCAGTGAGACCCACGTTAAACGTAATGGGTTTCTAGAAAAGAATGATCAGATTCTCTGTCAATTCAGTGTACTGATCCTCCTTCTCCCAAAATGTCGAGAGTTTCCAGTTAAGATGGTGACTTCGCTAATTGTTTGCCACAGAATGTGTAGGAGAAAGCTGAAAAGCATCTCCCTTCTTGTACTTCTCTCAGCTAATTTTGAACAAGGGAAAACTTTTGTCTTCCCCGCTTCACTCTATTTGTTCCCATTCTCTTTCCCAATGTCTTACATATGATGTCTTTTTCATCTATGAGCTTTCTCATCTTTTTTCTCCTATATATTATGGTGTTTGCCATCTTAAAATAACAAAGAAACAATCTTTGACTACACAACCATCTAGAGACGGGTGCTTTAATGTGGTGCTATTTGTAGTCATTGTTTGATCTCCTCCAGTTTTGTGTCTCTAACATGATTTAAATTTAACTGTAACTGCACTACTTTCTTAATTGTCTTTATTTATAAGTGGCATTTCATAGCATCAAACTTTTTCTTATTGGAAAAATGTTTTGTCTTAGATGTTAACAGAATTTGTGAAAACTGATTTGCTTCTAAGTTCTTATATTATTCTTTCCGTATATTCTTTGGTTTAAGACAGTCAAGCACATTGATCTGTGGAGTTTCAGTGTTTTCCTGGTACTTGACTACCTATACAAATGTGGCTTTTGTATGGATATGCTTACAGGCTTGTTTGGGATTTTCCTTTCTCCTTTCTCTTCCTGTGTTTGTACGATTTCTAGCACCACAGTTTAATGCATTGACTATGGTTTCTAGCAGTGTTGGTATTAAAATACCAATTAACAATTTATCTGCTCAGTACAGGTGTCCACAGCACAAAATTTTCATCACTGAAGTGTGCACGTCCTTTTGAGGCAAGCAGAAGGTGTCTACTTGTTACACATCTCTATTGGCAGACCTAGAAGTTCCTCATGCCTTGCTGCCAGCTAGGACTGTTCTTTAATCTCTGTAGGAAAGAAGCCTTGTTTTGTTGGCCTGCCTGCACCCTGTACACTGAAGAGAAATAGGGAAAAGCCTCTGTTTCTCTGCAAGTGTTTTAGGGGAAGGCTGTGCTTCTACGCTGCCCTAAGATGTCACATTCAAAATGAGAGAAGAGAAACGACAGGGCTGCTGTGGGGGAAACCTCCTGAAACATGAACTTAGGTTTAGTTTATCCTTTATGGGTGAGTATTAACAGCTTGATCTTTTGATAAGTAGCATATAAGTGCATCTTTCCATCTTAGGTCTGATGACTATGTAATTCAGAGTCTGTGATAAATGTCAACATAAACATTTTTTGACTGTACATTTGTTTTACACGTGTGTGTCTGTACGTCTGCATTCACAAACTGTGTAGTAGAGCTTTAATCTTTTCTTGAGACATTTTAACTTGTTAGGTCAGGAGGAATGTGTAATCAAACAGCATCACTAAAATTGGAGGCTGTGAAGCATGTAGCAGATGCACAGGGTGCTGATCCTCTTGTAAACTACTTCAAACTATTTGACAGCCACATGGGGATCCTAAGCCAAAAAATCTTAAATCTCCTAGCAGGATGTGACTTTTGTGATAAATATTTGTAATATTGGTGTTGACATCTCATGTGTTTAAGTTTAAGCTATAGTCATAATAGTTTATGTATTTTCATCTATAAAAGGGAGTAGTATTAAAGAAAAAAATTATTTTCACTATGATTCCTAAGAGTATGAAAGTTTCATTAAAACTATAGATACAATGGACATTGCAATTAATATGTTAACACAAACTGATGGCATACTGTGATAAATCTGATAATCAGAGGTGTATGACAAAGCTTAGTTGAAAGCTAGAAGCATTTCTGATGGATTTTTGCCTTCCATAAGCAGTTTCTTGAAGTGACAACAGCAGTATTTCTAGCATGAATGCAATAATTTTCTTTTCAGAAATGCTGTAGTCCTGTTTACAGAGTCAAAGAAAGTTGGTTTGAGAAAAGCTTTGTCTCGTTGATCTAAATAGCCTAATTACACAGCATATTTTTTAGTTTATGCTGTACAGTGCAGGCCAGTATCAAAAAATACTTAGGAAATTGGGATGTCCTTTTTCCAGAGAATCTTCACTTAAAACATTCCTTCTCATTAGAATCTGAAGAAGTAGAGGGCATATAAAATTTTGATGGAAAAATTATGTAGATAGGTGATATTCTGCTACTGAGTATTATTCATACTGGCTGACAGTTTGGCGGAGTTCGGCATCTTGTGGCCTATCTCATACTTAAGTCTGTTTTTTGGTTCCCAGATGGAGCATTCCTTGGTCTATGGGCTCTGTTTGCTAGACAAGCTCACGGCATGCCAGCACACCCGAGCAGCTGTAAGTACGAAGCATGTTTCCAGTCGTGACCCAGATTATGCCCATTTTCTTTCAGAAACACAACGTAGGAAGTTAACATCTTTCCTAGAGTACTCCTCCACTTTCTTCAACCTCAACAATTTCATCTCGGTAGCTTTGTCTCCATTTTCCTTCACACAAGAGAGTGATCCAAGCCCCACATCATTTTTCTGTAAGCTTGAGAGGAGGAAGGACATCAACTCTCCAGTGGCGAAATTAAGATATTCATCCAGCAACACAAAATTCAGGGGCAAACCAGCATAAATTAGAAGGATAATATTTCGCTAGCACAGTGATAGGCAGGATGCTCCCTTGGAAGAAAAGAAGACAACATTCAGAGCACTGCTTGTACAGACTTTAATTCTCTCATGCAAAATGCATAAACAGATTATAGTGTGAGGACTAGGAACTTCCTATTTGCAGGTGACAGTCTCATGGTTGATCTAAATGATTTCTAACACCATTACTTTTGTTTTTCCTAGTGCTTTTGTTTCAAGCGTGTGATGAAGAGAGGTTTTATACAGACTTGCCTGTATTCTTGTTATCAAGGTCTCCCCTCATAAAAAGGGGTGAGAAAATTAGAAATTACTTTATGGGCATGTACTTTTGTTACTACGAAGGACAAGTGTAATTGTCATCATACAAACTGTCTGTGTGTACCTAAGAGACGTGGCCACATACTTTGTGATAAACCCTAATTTTTAACACAGTCCTGTAAAAGAAGTGGGGTTGTAGGTTCTTTTCTTTGGCTCTTTCCTGTTGTCTGATTTAGTTTTGGTTTTGATTTCCCCTTCCTCCCATTATCTCCTAGTTTTGACACTGTTCTGCTGACACTTATTGAGAAGTGTACATTGTTACCTAATACTGCATGTTCGTGGTCATTCTTTACAAGTTTTCACTTCCAGAGTACTTCTTTATGGAGACATGCTTACTAAATGGTGTGCTACCTTTAGTTTCACCTATTCAGGTAGTACCTAAAAAAGAAGCCCATTACAGCAAGTTGACATTGGAAGACTGAAGATACAGACTGGACTTTGTAGGAAATGCTTTCCTCTACTTCTTAATATGATGCATTTTTATTTCTCTCTTCTGCTAATTGTATTTAGGAAAGGAGAGGCATATTTGAATTCCTTCCATAGAAGATATCCCACACTTTTAAATTATTCTTTCAAGAGTACTTGCACTATATCTTCACAGGCTCTTTGCTTTTTTTCTGTTTTCTTTATTTTTTGCTATAATTTAAAGAGTAAATCAAATAATGTACTCAGTTCTTTTTCCCAAATGGAAAAAGCAGTCAAAATTTAACACACCTCCATACTAAGAATCTGCCTTTGTATGCCCTCTGTCACTGCCCTATTTTTTAGAGCTACTCCACATTCTTCCTGTGTTTATCTTAATTTTCTGACATGCAGGGGGCTCCCTATCCCGTTCTGGTGGGATCTAGTCATAGTTCATATCTTGGTCGTATAATCTTTTTTTGCCTGGACTATTGATAGTTTGTTTAGAGGGCATATATTTTTATTCTGAGTGAATTTATCTCCTCTAATGCCTTATTGTAAAGTAGTGTAATTATACTGTAGTATATATATGTACGTACCAGACACTGAACAATGATAGTTGCTAAGAAGATTATTTAACTCTAAATGTTCTGAATGGTTTCACTTTCTGTGATGTTCATGGTAAAAAAGATTAAACCTGGATAACTGCTTATACAAACATAAACATGTGGTTGTAGCAGACCTTTTTTCTTCTTAGCTGCTTTTCTTTCTGTAAATCAAAGCTTTCCTTTAAAGAAATCTGAAGGAAAAGTGGTGTCTCAGCAGAGAGTCTTCATTCTACAGGAAACAAACTTTTTGTGCCTGTCCTCTGCTATAGGCTTAAGTGTAATGGAAGCTTATTAAGAGAGTGCTGGAAGCTCCTGGTTTCTGAGGAGCAGCCCACAGGACTTTGCCTTTTTGTTGAAGCAATGTGTATTACTTTATTAATTGCGTACTATCTTCTTATTAAAGAAGCTCTTGCCAATGCCGGCTTTTGCGGATAGTGCTCTTGCTATTAAAAAAATCAAAAGATTCCTATATTAGGAGAAGAAAGCTTGTATATAAACACAGCACATTTTTAAAGTTTTTGGATTTATCGTATATTTAACAGGTATACCTGTGTAATTGGGAAAGTAATTATGGTGGTTTATTGCTAGAATTGTCACTCATATGCAATATTGTGTACTGATTTTTTGTTTAAGATAATTGATTGGGGAAATAAAATCCAATGTAAGTACTGATAAGTGTTTTTATTACTAGTATTTTTAGGGGCAAAGCTAGAAAGCAGTAATGAGAAAAGGTATTTCAAAGCAGCAGACAACAACAAGCAGCAGAAGTTTTAGTGTAATGAAGCAGCAAAAAGAGCAGCGACCTTTTTGGTAATGTAAGGCGAAAGAAGGCTTTGTGGCCTATGTTTGTAAGAGTAATTTCATGTACAGTGTGATAATGGATTTAGGATGCTTTCTGAGAATGGCGTATCTTTAACTTGAACTTAAAATTACTATTACTATTACTACTACTACTACTACTAATAATAATAATAATAATGAAGAATTATGGAAATTCAGGAAACGATAGAAGTAAGTCTTGCGTTGAATGTAGAGAATATGGACTGATTTGTGGGGAAAGATTGGAAATAATGATGCATGTATTAATCAAGCTCTTTATGAATGATATACAAAGAGCGTAAACTGTAAATAGATCAGGAATGTAGGTATGAAGCATGGAGAGAAATAAGTGGTGCATAATGAATTTGTGCAAACAATCATTATGCAAACATATGTCTTTCCAGTTGTATGTAGTAAGAAAACTGTGTTCTGAGTGTTGGAAGTGATTGTATTAATAACTTTGAGAGTTGGTTTACTATCTGTCTCATTATCAAGTGACTTTCAGTGACTGTCTGGTTTCTGAAGGTGAAACAGTGTTGCTTGGTTTGGAATAAATACACCTATGAAATAATTTTTGATTGGAGGAGGAGGAGGAGGGAGAATTTGTGCCATGTGAATTAATCTTAAGTTCTAATACAGCCTTTTAACTTTTCTTTGTATTCCTTATTTTTCAGTTACCTGTACTTCCTTATCTGACAATTTGTTTTTCAAAACCTCTACAATAGAATGTTTCTAGTTGGTTTATGAAGCTTTGGTACTGTAGCTAGGAGTTTCAGGTACAATATATTAAAGCTAAAAAAATAAAGCATAGTATTGGAAACTTAATTGATAATATTAGCAGGAAAATCAGCTGCAGATTTAGGTTCCTTATGTTAATGACATGTTTGTATTCTTGTAAAAATTATCAGAAGATAAATTAGATTGTATTTGTTCTATTATTACATGCAATAGGAATTACTTTTCTTTTCATGCAAGTGTTGCTTAATGTGAGGATATTCTTAGCAGGAAAAATAATATCTGTATCTTGCTTGTTTTAATACCAGGAGTTGACAACAGCATTTAAGTGCAGAGAAAAGTGAGTGAGCAAATCTTTTAATTAACCTCCATGATCATGCATCATGCCCTCTTCATTAAATAGATCTAACAGGGAGAAAAGCCAGTTGTTTCTAATAATTTTCTAGTGCTTTTGTGGTTTGTATACTTCAGTGTTCTGAAGGTCGGATAGAATTACCAGACCATAAAATCCAGCCAGCGAGAGATCTGGAGCTAAGAGAGCTCAAGGATTTATTAAGTGATGTGAAACTCTATTGTTTTGTGCATGTGTTACATAATTGCTGTCAATGCAGGGCTGTAAAATTCCCTGCTAGTAATAACACGAATACCATTTTATGGCTTCAAGAGGAGATAAAAGAAGTTTCTTAGTCAGCACTTCAACAATATCACAGCACATGTCAGTTTTATTATTCTGAGGCCTTCGGTTTTGGCAGATGCTCTCCATTCTGGCTGTGGTGTGGTAATTACCATATAAATTAAGCAGTGAAATAAGCTGAGTGCAGCCTTATCCCTCCTGCCTGTAACCAGGCTGCAAGTACCACAGTGTGAAACAGGCATAATTCAGGCTGATTATATTTAGAAGGCCACATTTTGAAATGCTGGGCCTTTATCTCTATTCATGTCAATTTTAAAAGTAAATTGAAGCTGTTTAGTTGCTGTGCAAACAGAAGGATCATTCTTTCTCCACAAGGTGCTCTCCATAATAGCATTCCAGGAATTAGTTTAATCCATCCAGGTTTGATTCATAGCCACTAATTATATTTCAGCATACATTCTAATGCTTCAGATTATATGTGTCCTTACTTTAATGAGTTGTAACTAGTCCATAAATTGGGAGCTTTGCACTTTTCTTTTATATCTAACAGGCTTTGCTTTGGATTTTATGGGATTAAACTACTATGGAGAGTCTAGGAAAGTGAGCTGAAATAAGTGGATTTGTTTTCTTTTGCTTTATGTTTTTTTCCTAATTCAGTTAATTCTACTCATTTGGGAAGGCTTGGAAATTTTTAAACTGAGAGTCCAAATGCAAATTCCTCAATGATAGTGATAAACCAGACATTTCCCTCCATGTCATAAATAACTGCACGTGTCAAGGGTGGGCAAGGAAAACAAAGATGATGTGAGCAACTGATGCTTTTTAAAATCAGAAAAATTGTATTGGAAAATAAAAGCCGCCAAAGAAAAACAGTATGTTACGTAATTTTTTTTCCTTTTGGTCTTGCATTACAGAAGGCAAAGCTTTTTAGGGAACTGGATATGTTATGAATGATGTAATGGACACAAAGAAACATGCCCAGAATCCCAGTGAGCTGGTGACAGAGCTCATGATGAAACTGCAATCTTTTGATTTCAATTATTGTTTTTTAAATTTTTGTGTCATGGAAAGAACTAGAGCAGAAACTCATGCCATCAGTGTTAAGCTACAGTTAATTATCTTTTGCTTTACTAGACTATAGTCTCTACAGATGTGAATCTGCAAAAGTGTCTGTCGCTTCAGAGAAAACTTCTGATCTTTTAATCAAATGGAAAGTAAAATCAGGGATTTTGATTATTCTGCTTATTTTCACCTCTGAGGTATAGTTTACATGATATCATTTGAGGTTATGACATTTATAAAAGGTTTCTTTATAATATTCAAAACAGAATAAAATTAGAGTTCCTGTTTTCTCAATTGTGGTTTAGGCCCAGATGGCAACGAAGCATCATGTGGCTGCTCACTCACTCCTCTAGTGGGATGAGGAGGAGAAAATATAACAAAAGGCTTGTGAGTTGATGTAAGGACAGGGAGAGATCGCTCACAGATTATGGTCACGGGCAAAACAGACTCGACTTGGGGAAAAAGTAAATTTAATTTGTTGCCTATCAAATCAAAGTAGGATAATAAGGGAAAAAAAAGTAATCCCAAAGACACCTTTCCTCCACCCGTCCCTTCTTCCTGGGCTGAACTTTGCTCTTGGTTGGGGCTTTTTCCTTTTTCCATTTCTCCCTTTCTCCCTTTCTCCCTTTTCCTTATATATTTATATATATTTATATATTTAAACAAGGAGAAGAGACACCTCCAATTAACGAAACAGATGGTACATGACATTAAATGACTTTTTCTGTTTTGGAGAATCATATCTTTCTCTCATTTTTGTAAGCCCTTTCTGAGGAGAAGAGAAAATTAGATAAACCATTTAAATAATGGTTTTGTATATGTGTATCTGCTCCATAAACTGTTGATAATTCTTGCTATATAATTACCTTCATTAAGGCTCTTTTGTATTAAGGCTCTTTTGTATTTGCATTTTCTTAGAGATAAAATCAGTCAAGACATGCTGTAATCCCACAGAATATTTAAAGAATTCATGGAGGAGTATGAGTGGTCACAGAGATCAGCCTGGGTAGTTTTAAAATTTAATGCTGATGTTACTACTTGGTTTTGATACTTAGACCTTTCAATAAATGCTTAGTTTAGCAGCCATGCTTGGAATGTCTGGTGTGGTAGGACCTTCATGAAAGTATTTTCTGTGGTTGATGGAAGTGACTGAAAACACAGCTAACAGTGGATAAAAGCAACTAATTGATGCTGAGAATATGGGAAGGGAAGACCTTGGTTTACCATTGGAAAGGTGTCACAGTTAAAGTTTGATATACTGTTAAGCTTGCTTCACAAGCAAATACATACAATAAAACAACTCCAAGCTACTAATTATATTATACTACTTGAGTTATTATTTGGCTTTCTGCCAGGTAAAAATGATTAGGCTAAATCTTGTACTTTCACAGTTGACCTCCCTGCAATCCCATGGAGGGAAAGAAAACCCCCAAACCAACAAAAAACCAAACACAAGAACCATTAGAAATAATACTTCTTGGGGAAAAAGGTGTCTGAGTATTGGCAACCTTTGCTCTTGGTTGGGGCATTTTCCTTTTTCCGCCACCATCCTTCACTCTTAAAGGTTATTAATTCACAACTTTAGTAGTCATTTCTTTACCAAAAGTACTTCTAAATACACCTGTCACTGTGGGACTATTTGATGTGGGTATCCAAGACATTGGTAGAGTGTATTACTGTAACTCCAGAGACTGGATTGTTCACAAAGTGTTCTTGACAGCTTTAGCTGTTGCTTGTCCTTCTCCACTGTACCTCAGACTTCCTGATTCTGTTCTCTTTGTTATAATTTGTAGTACTTCTCTTTCATCTCATAGCGTGCAAGTGGACTAACCTTACTAAGCAGGGCAATGGTAGATCGCAGTACCTACTCATAGAGTAAGGATGTTACCACCTATGGTTCTAAGCTGTTCCTCTTATGTTTAGTCATTTTTGAATATCGAGTAATATTGTTTATTTTTATAAATTCCATAACTGAAAAAAATGCACTATGAGGACAACAGATTTTAATGTGCAATTTAATCTTGATTTATAATTTTCCCTCATTTTGTTTCTAGAACACAGCATGCAGCAAACGCTTTCTCATTTAATTTGTTCTTAATCTCCATTTTAAACCATTTCTGTGGTTTACTTACTAATAACTTATTTGAAACTATGAGTTACCGGGTTATGAGCGAATTCACTAGCTGTTTAAGTTTAAATTAAATTGCATAGTGTGGATATACTCTTTTGGTACAGGATACCAGAATCTAATGCAGAAATAGTGAACTCCTTTACGTTTTGATGAATGCTAGAGAGAACAGTTATGTGTTAATTTGTCTCCATCCATATTTAGGCTTTATTAGGTCATTTTTCACTAAAAAAGAAGAATTGCTGCCTTAAAAAAGCCTACAGTCCTCTTCTAAATGTGACCAAATATGATTTAAGCAAAAGGAAACAAACTGTACTCAGGAAAGATGGAAATTATGTTTATAGATCATAGAATCGTTATGGTTGGAAAAGACCTTTAGGATCATCAAGTCCAACTGTTAGTGAACTCTGCCATGCCCACTTCTAAACCATGGCCCTGAGCACCATATTTGTATGGGTTTCAAATACAGCCAAGGATGGTGACTCCACCACTTCCCTGGGCAGCCTCTTCCAGCCTTTGATAACCCTTTCAGTGCAGAAGTTTTTCCTAATGTCTGACCTAAACCTCCCCTGGTGTAACTTGACGCCATTTCCTCTTGTCCTATGGGTTGTAACTTGTGAGGAGACCCACATCCACCTCCCCGCAACCTCCTTTCAGGTAGTTGTAGAGAGCGATAAAGGTCTCTCTTCAGCCTCCTTTTCTTCAGACTAAAGCTCTTTAATACCATGAATCTGCTAATGTCTTTAATAAAAGTTTTTAAAGAGGGTAGGTGCAAGTCAAACAATTTAGTATAAGAACAACAGAATATGCAAGATAGAAAAGTTATGCCCATTCTTCTGGTTTTTATGGTATAGTGAGATAAATTTTGAATTCAGTGGTTTCAACAATTGGTCCAGCTGAGCCAGCTAAACATTGTTTATAGGACAGCATTTCAAGTGCACTCTAATTAATCATTAACACAACTTTGTGAAATGAATGCCCCCTGCAATGAGTTTGCTTCATCTACACAACAGCTTGTTGTCAGCCACAGCTGAAAATTGTAGGTAGTTTCTGCTTTGAAGCAAAACAGTCAATTCTTGGTTACTCATTATTGCAAGAAAAAAGGGGAAATAAGTTCTGAAAATCACATTTAAAGATTAATCTGAACTGAAATTTTTGGGAATGTTCTTTGAATAATTCTTGCATAGCTGTCTAGTGTGAAATGCTTTAAAGTAGTTAACATGCATATTTCAACTTTGTGAACTAGTATTACATTGACACAAGAAATGCAGTCTGTAAATAATTAAACAACAATTAAAACAAGAATAAACTAGATTTATTTTAGTACTGAGACCATACTTTTAAAGGCTGATGTTCTCTTGGCCTTTTGAGTTTCTTTTTGTCAATAAAGGGGAAGTCTGCCCGAAGTTCTCTGTGCTGCCAGGTCCTTCACATAGTCCCTATGTACAGAAAGCAAAGTGGCTTATGCATATTGCTCTTCTCTGAAAGTTTTAACTGTAGGTACAGAGAGTTAGGCAGGTGTCAGATAAGTTCAGAGAGGGAGATTCCTTGCATAAGATCCTTTATAAGTCCATATATCCATTTTTTCCATAAGTAATTAAGATTTTTTTTTTCTGAATAATCTGGTAATTCATATTCTATTAGAACACTAAATCTGTTTCAGGTAGGATGCATATAAGGGCTAAAATCATTATGAGAATGATCACTGTAGAAAATCTCGATGTTATATGAGCAAGTGCACAATGCTAGAAAGTGGAATTCATTTCATTTAATGTAGCCGCAGTCCTGCATGTGCATTCATTTGCTGTCTGTGAATGCTGTTTGTGCTTGGGCATCAGTTTGCATAAAAGTTATTAAAGAAAACTTATGCACTTTCATAGTTTATACTTGCAATGTTCAAGTCTAAAGTCTAAGCCAATTTAAGATTCTAAGCTAGAGCTGGTCATAATCCATGCTCACGACTGCCATTAATAGCATTAAAACATCTATTAGACTGCTTTTTACAAATTTATCTTCCGAAGAGCTAGGGAGTAGAGAGCTGTTCTTTCATTTCGAGCAGAATACTGTTATTCTGTATTTTGAGTACAGGATGAGTATTATTGCTTGGATAAAATAACAACTCTCTCATTCTCAGGCCCATCTAGTTTCAAGGAATGTAATTTATGTGGTAATTTCCTTCAATATATATTGCCTGTCTAAATCTTGAATGAATCAAATGGAATATATTACCTGTGGCATAGACTTTAAAATAAGATCATCTTGAATATCTCTGTGCGGGAGGGGACAGTGATAGCTTGATACTCTGCTGCTTTATTAAATCTTTGTGAATTAGTCATTCAGATTTACTGCTTCTTTTGAAAACCAGTAATGTTATTTAGATATAAACATACATGCATAATAATCTTTACAGGTAAACTAACTGGTTGTTTAATGAGCTGTAATCTTTATGGGTTTTGGAACAAAGTTTGTCATAAATGTTCAAGCTGGAGAATCAAGGGCCTTATTCTTTGTTATGGTTTTTTTTTTAATTTATTATTATAGTTATGACAGAGAGAGCGCAAAATATTACTTGAAAAAGAAGGCTCCAAACCAAATTAACTTTCTTGAAAACATTTAATTTCTTCCTCTTTGTAGATATTTTGTCTTCGCAATGAATTCTGTAATAGAAAACTACCAATAATAGAAACAGTGGCCTTGTATCTTGGACTTCTCTAGAGAGTGGCAAATGTACAAGTTATTCAAAACTTTAATATAAACGTCACAAATATTTTAGTTCAACATAGAAAGTATCAGATGCATAACTGTGAAATAAAGTGAAATAAATTAAAAAAAAAAAAAGATTCTTCCAACTAGTGTGGTTTTAACTAAGAAGGTTTTCAAGGAATCATAGACTTGTTTAGGTTGGAAAAGACCCTTTAGGTCACAGAGTTCAGCTATAAAACCTAGCAGTGGCAAGTGCACAGCTAAACTGTAGTCCTAAGTGCCATGTCTATATGTCTTTTAAACACCGCCAGGGGTGGTGACTCAAGCTGCTCCCTGGGCAGCCCATTCCAGTTCTTGACAACCCTTTCCGTGAATAAATATTTCCTAATATCCAATCTAAACCTCCCCTGGCGCAACCTAAGGCCTTTTCCTCTTGTCCTATCGCTTGTTACTTGGGAGAAAAGACCAACCTCCACCTCTCTACAGCCTCCTTTCAGGGAGTTCTAGGCAGCGATAAGGTCTCCCCTGAGCCACCTTTTCTCCAGGCTGAACAACACCAGTTCCCTCAGCCTCATAAGAATTGTTCTCTGGACTGTTCACCAATTTCCTTGCTCTTCACAGAATCACAGAATCACAGAA
>NW_010198169.1:0-10026 GCF_000695765.1 Mesitornis unicolor | reverse complement strand
CTCCTTAGTTCTCTTTTTATTGCCAATGTCAACATACTACTAAATGAAAAACTTGCTGTGGTTAGGAGCATGCAATCAGATGTCAGATGTATGGTCTTGTAGGGCAGAACGCAGTATTATCTGCCCTGCTGTTGCTGTACTTCAGTAAAGATTGAACAGTGGCTTTTTGTTTTCTCAGTTCCTCATTGTTCCTGCAATTGTGGGTAGTGCCCTTCTCCACCGGCTTTCGGATGATCGATGGGAAAAGATAACAGCATGGATGTATGGCATGGGGCTCTGTGCGCTCTTCATTGTCTCCACAGTATTTCATATTGTTTCGTGGAAAAAGAGTCACTTAAGGTATCACTATAAGATGTATAAGGTTTATTTTCATGTTCTGAGATGTTTTTCCATTGTGTTTCTCCATCAGAAACACAGTTTTACAGAAGGCTGGAGTGGTACCTTATACTGAATCATTAAAATACCCAGCTTTGATTCTGTTAGAAGAAACAGTGAGCCAAGCTTGTATACAAACAAGCTTTAATGTCTGCTGGTTTTTTTCAAGGGAAATATGTGTTTTTCTAGGCCCTAGTGTGTCTTAATCCAGAAGTTGCATGGGAAAAACATAATCTAAGTGTATGGCAGATAAAATGCCATAGCAGAAATGAGAATGCTGCATGTCATGCTCAAATATTTTGAGGAGCACAGATTTTGCCAACAGAATTCTAATACCATACACAACTAGCTATCAGAAAGCCTTCTTAGGAGCAAGGCAGCAATGGCAAAACTAAGATGTAAATTATTTTTTCATTTTTTTTATTACTCTTGTTATAATTCTGGGCCATAAGTTGGAATTAACCAGTAGTTACTAAATAGTAATAGTTTCCAGACTAGACAGAGTTGATGTGACAGCTTTCTGCCTCCTTGGCAGAGTGCAAGATGCATGTTGGAGTGGAGGCAGGGAGACGAGTGGAGGAGTGCTCATCTCCTTATGACCCCTTGCTTATGACTCCCTGAAGTTGAAGTCAGCTGGACTTCGGTCTTCTGAATGGTTCTAAGAGGTTATGGAGCTAATGGCATTTTCCCCAAAGTCAGGAAATAGAGATGATACAAAATTCTTTGTGAAATCTGTCTTGGTGACTTGTTCTCTCATTTCCTAGGACAATGGAGCATTGCTTTCACATGTGTGACAGAATGATGATCTACGTCTTTATTGCGGCATCATATGCACCATGGTAAGAAATCTGAAGTGCAGCTTCAGAATTAAAGCTCTTTCCAATGTAAACAGTTAATCATTGTGGCTTTCTAAAACCTATAGGTATCTTCTTAGATGCAATTCTGCTTTGTGAAATAGAATGTAATGTAGTCTCCTGTGACTTGCTGAACAGAAAGCAGTATTAGATATAGCAGAAAGTAATTTATTTATATTCCACATAGCCCAGTTTATGCTTTCCTCACATCAGTGCAAACACACCTTATGCCTCTATATGTATAGAATGTCCAAGTGTCTTCTCCTCCATCATGCCTAAATTATGGGTCTGAATATTTGTTTGCTTTTATCAAGCATGATCTGTTCATTCATCACTTTTGTCTCTTGAAATCTTTTGTACCTCCAGGTTAAATCTACGTGAGCTTGGACCTCTAGCATCCCACATGCGTTGGTTTATCTGGCTGATGGCTGCTGGAGGAACCATTTACGTATTTCTCTACCATGAAAAGTAAGAAATACTATTTGCACTTTTAATGTTAAACTGAAATTAACAGGTGTGGGCTTTTTTGCTTTCTGAGTGCTTCTATCCAGCCTTTCACAAACTGAAATAACAGCTTTGAAGCAGTGGAAATAGGTGATGAGAATAATGCAAACTGTCGTCAAACTTACATCATTGTATTCTCCCTGTCATAACATGTCTTTAGGCTGTATTATTGCCTTTTCTTAAAAGGGTGGGAAGGAAGTATTCCCTTTTAAAACTTTAACTCTTGCTACAAGAAAGCATGGGTTAAAGTGGATAAGATGAGAAACTGGTTGAAATGACGGCTTTCTTATGCCCCTAATTTATATAGCATCATGCGTAGATTATACTGCAACATTGTATTGTTTATATATACTGATGCATATTGACTCTATACCTTCTTGGTTTTGTTTGAGATGTGAGTCCTTGAGTTTCACATCTGAATTCTGGAGCCTGCTATCATTACTTATCCGAAAGGACCCAAGACCCAACTGTTTCTTATTTTGGAGATGAGCTATTGAGGTTCTTGTCAAACGTGAAGTTACAAGTTGTCTCAATGTTTTATTCTCACTAGTACTTAATGTGAACTAATGCATTTAGGCGGTATTTAGAGAAGAAGGTATTGACTGCAACTGCAGCATGCAGAGACAATACTAGCTTTATTTTTGTCATAAAACATCAGTGTAGATCTGCACAGAGAGCTTTTTGAATAGTTTAATGGACCCATGCTAACCTAAAATATTTTCTTTACTGTTGAAGGAAACGTTCGTTCTCTTGTACACCTCCTTAAATGATTCAAATTGTTCCTTTTTAGGTATAAGATCGTTGAACTCTTTTTCTATTTAGCGATGGGATTTTCTCCTGCTCTGGTAGTGACATCCATGGTAAGGAATGTGACTATCAACATTAAACACACAAACTTTCCTTTTATAACTATCTTGAGTTCCAGTGCAGCTTGCTGTCTTCTCAAAAGATGTTCATTTTAGTCCATCGTAATTGTAAATGTTCTCTGCAGAAGAACCAAATACAGTCAGTTATATTTTGGGTTCGTAGTTTACATTCTATGAAATCCTACCTGGGACGCGGAGTCTACATAAAAAGAGCTTAGGTTCCAAACTTCACTTCTGAAGACTCTTACTTTTCAAAGAATATTGGACATAACAATTCAGTTAGAAATTAAGCAGGGAAAAATTGAAAAGTTGAGAAGAACGGTTTCAAACTGATACACTGGAACTGAGATACTTGATCTCTCAGCAATTGGTGGTTTGTTTTTTGTAAGAAAAGGTAACTTGGTGCATTTGTAAAACATCCTACCCTGTGTTGTCCTTCTCAAACTTTGACTGTTATTTACTTATAGTTACACATTATAAATAACTTTGAATAACCCTCTCTGCTGCTAATGTAAATCTGACAGCTTTCCAACTCAGTCCTCTGAAAAGGCCAAGTTTTCTTTGAATTTGTGATCTGTTCACGGAGCTGTGAACCCGGGGTTTAACTAATGCCAGATACAGTACTTGATGTTCCACATGAACGTTGTGCTGTACCAAAACCTTGCTGGGTGCTTCATCCAACTGGTAGGAGTTAATTGCGTTAAACTCACACTTACATGCAGTAATATGATTTTCTTTTTCTTTGTTTCCTCTGCTAATGAGCATGAAGCAAAACAGAAAACTTGTCTTAATTCTTCAGTCATCCTACTATTACTTCTATGGTGCTATTGAGACATATTAAATAATTATTATATATTTCACAAAGTTTAATACTGGTTTTCTCACTGGTCCATCTGTCATATCCACGATGTTCTGAGTTGTCAGACTGCTTTTTTTCCTGGAGCGGAACACACTTTGTATTTTGTGCATAACATCCCCTTTCCCTCCTGTACACCCCATCCCTAATCTTTCCTTGTTAATTGACAGAGCAACACTGATGGACTCCAGGAGGTCGCCTGGGGAGGCCTGATCTATTGCCTGGGTGTGGTGTTCTTCAAGAGCGATGGAGTCATCCCCTTTGCCCATGCCATCTGGCACATATTTGTGGCCACAGCAGCAGCTGTTCATTACTATGCCATTTGGAAGTACCTTTACAGAAGTCCTGCAGACATAATTCGTCACTTATGAGATAGATATAGATATTATATCTATATAGAAAAGAAAATCTGCACTTGGTCTCTGTAACAGTATTATTTGACTTAAGGAATTCGGGGAAATTGGAAAATTGCACAGAAAAACTGCACTGACTTTGGTAGTTCTCTGAACACAATTACTGTGAACTGATGTTGTATGTGTCCTGCAATTGCCCATCATACGGCAAGTGCTGTAAAAAACCAAGATACTGTACTGCAGTACTAAGAGTCCATTCCATGTTAGTAGAACCGGCTACCTGATGTTTACAAATAAATTTTGTATTCTAGCTTCATTTTACAATTTTTAACTATGTGACTTTTTCTAAATTAGTGATTCAAATGGTGAAGTCAGTGCAATAGTGAAAATGTAACTTTTGATTTGAAATTGGTTTCTATCACCTTTCCACTTGTCATGTATTAAACATGAATCACAGACAAATAATCTACTTTTATCACCCATTATCTTGGTATAATGTGACTTTTCTAGAAAACTTTTGTGTTTTTTGTAAACTTTAAAAGTACGTTTATTGAACTGAAAACACAACTGTCATCTATGCAGTTACTCATGTTGCAAAGTCTTGCAAGAAACGGTTACATTCCACATGCTGTACTGACAAGCAAACTGTACCTCTTCCTAAGGTTGTGTTACAGGTGTAATTGTAATGACCGCTTTTACAAACTAAAATCTAAATGTGATTCTGCTGAGTTTTAACATGATAGTACTCTGCTCATCTGTAGTACCACTTAAACAGCACCTTAATTTGGCTTGATCCGTGATGGAAGTGAAGTGCTTTAAGAGACATAGCTGACACGAGTTTCTCCTCGAGGTTCCCAGCTCTGCTCCGTGCTGACAGGCAGGCAGGAGTTTGCATGAAGGTTGACTTAGCAAGGGTTGGCAGTACTGAGGACAGGGGACAGCTACTACTCCCTGTCCAAATCAGGGAGTCACTCATACATATACACGTGTTGGTGCTGTAATATTAAGGCTTGAGTTTTCAGAGGGATTTAAATTGACCAACAGAACCAGTTCCCACCCGTTTTTGTTGGGAAATCCTGGTCAGAGCAGCAGGAGCAGAGCAGTTGCTGACCACTTGGAATTCATGGCTGTTGGCCCTCACAAGCACGGCCTTCCCGAGAGGAGAGCTGGAAGGGTTTGATACAGTGTCACTTGTCGTTCTGGGACTTAACACAGAGTAAAACTGGTCTTTAATTGTACTGCTGTCTTTCTGTACAGGAAAACCAAATGTGGTAGCAAGTCATGATTGTAGAACATGTGCATTAAATGACCAGATGTAGAGGAGTCATTGTAGTACTGTTTGTCCAATAATTGTATCCTGTCCCACTGTATAATGAATGTCTTATATTAAGATTGACTTTATCCTTTTTCTAATTTACTCAGTTTTTCATGTCAGTATTTAAAACCAAAACCAAAACGTGTTGCCTTTTTCAGATTTTGTTCTGGATATTGCCTGTCTGCAAACAATAAGTAGCAAGATAGGGAAGTTTTTCAAGGTACCGTTTGATACTGCACCTAGATTTGCCAGTGGGTTGCATATTTTAGAATATTTACATTTGTATACTGAATTTAAGAGGGACAAACTTTAAGTTCAAGGCATTGAAGAATTATTGCTGTGTGGTGCGAGCAGGCGATTGGAGAAACAGCACCACGACAGCAGACGAGTTAACTGCCCCAAAAGAGGAAAAAATGGAGCAGCTGGGCAGGTAATTCCTAGTACAACAGTCTCACACATCTGGATGCCTCAGTTTTTTAACATTGTGTCTATTTTAATATTTTCCACTTTTTGTGAGTTCCTATATTTTGTTGAAACGCAGTACTGTTAAAACCACTAAAATACATGTAAAAGTTTTCTGTAGTCAACAGTGAAACTATTGCTTGAATGTGTTTGTTTTAATTTTAAGTTAATTTTTCATGGCATTGCTTTTTGGAGTGTTTGAAATGGTTTTTAAAAAAAATCTCAATTCGCCAAAAATATTTTGAATTACTGTATTCTAGTCAATATGATATTGAATGTACTAGACTAACAATAAACATTTTGTGCAATTTGGAAGTGGTTGTATTCTTGGTGGTTGGGTTTTCTTTCCCCTCCAACGCTTACACAGGTAAGTGAGGGACTGGCACTGTTGCCAGTCTTAACGTGGGAGAACCAGAGTTGAACCTAATGACCCTCATGTTTAATCAACTCTGTAAAATAAAAATAGTAGGAAAGATTACAATCCAAAGTATTCGATTTGTGGTATGGAAAAAAGTATATTTATGTGTAAATTTTGGTCAATATTGGGAACTTGCTACTTTCCCCGTTGCTGTTCTGATTCAGTTTTCTTACACCATTGTATACTGGGTATACTGGGTTTCGGTTGGTCTGTTTGTGGCAGCTACATCACACTGAAATACACAGTTTTGCTCTATCCCTATAGCAGTATAGTTGCATAAAATACAGACAAGCTGAACTATGAGTGCATTTCTCTCTGGAAAACATTGTATCAATTAGCCCTTCCCTCCCCCTTATTGCAGCTCTGCAGGCTGATTCCTCCCAGGAGTAACAAGAGTGCTTTTTCCAGTAACGTTTGCTGCAGTAGCAGAGATGGGGCTTCTTTGTCTTCCTGAAGCAGATGTTTTTTAAAGCCCTTGCTTTCCCAGGAGTAACAAGAGTGCTTTTTCCAGTAACATTTGCTGCAGTAGCAGAGATGGGGTTTCTTTGTCTTCCTGGAGCAGATGTTTTTAAAAGCTCTTGCTTTTGTATTTTCTATGTCTCCAGGTTTTGAAAGTGCAACAAGTAACGGAGTCTAAATGAAGCAGTGATAACGTAGGGTTTAGTTTTGCAGATGGACCCTTCCAGAGGATGTCCAGGATGCAACAGGTACTTTAAACACTGGACGCTTTCAGTCTCGTCACTTCTAGGTTGTATTTTTCTAACACAATACATGCATCTAAAAAATAATTTCATCATCTGAAGGGATTCATTTAAGGATTTATTTTAGAGTGCATTTTGTATCGCATTGTTTTTAATTCATTAGCAGCAAGGAATACACAGAGAAAGTATTCGTTTTTCTTTCTGCTATCAAAAGCTGTCATAAAAGCAGGCTGCTTTTCCAGTTCTGGCTTCCCCACATCCCTCTTAATTACTTGTGATTATGGTAAGAACTTGGATGACTGTCTTCCAGTTCTGGGTAAGTAATGGTGTCCTTTCAAAGGAGGCTTGAGTATCTCAACACGGTTTTTGTAACCCTTGCTGTATCTATTGAATCATGGTGTAAAAACAGGGCACTTCAGAGACTCTTTCAATTGGGTTATCTTGGTTTTCCAGAGTTTTAAAAAGTTACCTAAATTCCAGGTCAGTGTTAGCAGACAGACAAGGTGGTTCCATCCAGTGTGTTTTTACACGTTTGTTCTAATTAATTGATTTTTTGCCTAGTTGGAAGCACCAAGCTTGCATCAGGCCAGCAGCGTTCTTTGTCGTAGATCCTAAATTGCAGTGGTTTCTTACATGGTTTTCACAGCTGGTAACAACTCTTACATGATACGTAAATTGTGCAAGTCATGCAGGTGTCAGCGTTTTTAGAGCCGCTTCTTGATGAAATGTGTGTGTGTCAGGGGCTCGAATGAGCAAGTAAATGTGAAGATAGCAAAAGTTTTTATAGAAGTTTTTCTTTTAACCTCTTGCTTAAAGGTCCCTCATGCTCAGGACCCTGCCACTTGTTTGGAAACCTCTTTGGGTCACCTACGCAATTCTTTCTTTAGGTCTGCTGTATTTAGCCACACGATTTCTCTGGAGGCTGAGGCTGTCATGTTCACATCACGTGCTGGACTAAGTCTTTTCTCCGTGCTTTGCTAGTTTTAAAAGAGCGCGGGATGTTAGCCCCTGCTCGCTAATTGCTCTCACCATCAATAGGTGTCAGAGGATTAAAGCTGAAGATAGTTCACAAAAGATTGCCCAGGATGGCCGGGCAGATGTGTTCCTGCTCTGTGGCACGGGCACTGTCAGCCTTCGTGCCTTCCCAGTAGCGCCGAGCAGGTTGCGGCGTTCAGCAGCTCGAGGCTGCTCGCTGTCCTGCTGTCTGGAAGGGTTTTATTCATCATTTGTCTGAAGAAATTCACTAAGCACGGTCATTGTCTGGGAAGGCAATGTACCTAAGACAGCCCAAATGTTTGCTGGTGGCTGCTTGGAAGCATTCAGAGGGTTTTAATTTGGTGTTATGGCAGTGCTGGGAGGACTGGTGCTGCCCGGCTGTGGTACGAGCAGTAGTAGAGTGGTAGCTCTGTACCTGGGGCTAAAACCCCCAGTATTGGGTTTTGGATGTGCTTTGCAGCCTGCCTTGGAAATTCAGCACAAAGTTTGAGGTGAAGAATATCTGTGCCCTGTACAATGTGAACTGACCTAATAGTTCAGTCTTACAGGAAAGCAGCAGTTTCTTTTAAAAAGCGATTTCTAATTCCTGTAGGGCTGACATTCTGTCACTAAGCTGGGTGTCTGCTAGCTTGTTCTCACACCAGGCATCCTCCCCCTGTACGTGGTGAGCCCGACTGCCAGCAGTGAGGGTGGCAGCGCTTGTTCCCTTCGTAGAACCAGGGTACTTGTTACTAAGGATGAGCTGGGGAACCCAAATCCTCTTGCAAAAGGCTGGCAGTGAAGCCAGCACCAGTTTTGTAACAGAAGTTACATCATTGACGCTAATAAGGCTGCTGTGCTCTCCGAAGGATATATTCAGATGTCTTTGTTGCTTAGCAGCGTGGGCCCTGCTGGCAGTGGATTTGTGCACCCAAATCCTTTAGGTGCCTTTGAAAATCTCCCTTAAATTTTAGCATAGATGAAAAGCTGTGCCTAGAGACCCACTGAATTGGTGGGTTTAGCTCCAGCAAACATCGTCTTGAGTTCTGGTGTGTTGTGTTTGCTGTCAGGAGGCAGAGATTTGGTGAGCAGCCATGGTATGTGGCTTCCTTGACCGAGCCTGGTCTCCAGCAGGACGTTCAGGCCTGGCCACAGGATGTTTGGATGCTGAGCTGTAGTTATTGAGGATGTTGAAACACCAAAACCCAACCCACACCACCTACTGAACTTCGGGAATCCCTGGTATGTTTGGCTTCACACAGCGATGATTTGGTGGTGTCGTAAGTGCGAAAGGACTGAATGTCATTGCTGTGGGAACTCAGCCTTCTCAAATTAAAAACCATGCACTTAGGAAGCTAAGGATTAGTTTAGGAAGGGAATATGGATTTGATTTTATTTTCTAAATACGTGTGTTTGTATATGAGCATCTTTGACTGAATGAACATGGCTTTTGTCTTGAAGCTGATGGTGATGCTGAGCATGAGCTGCTTAATCAGCCTTCTGCTAAATCACTGAAAATGAAGCTTGAAGGGACGCTGAGGTATTTTTAGCCCATCCTCTGCCCGCAGGCAGGACTAACTCTGCCTGTCATTCCTGATGTGCCTGTCCAACCTGTTCTGGAAAGCCTCTGACAGTGGGGATTTCACAATCCTCCCAGGTGGTTTATTTCAGTGTTTCACCCTCGGCTGCCTTAGACTTCTTTCAGCTGTCCGAGCAGGATTTTCTTTGCTGTAACTTAAGCCCGTTACTCCTTGTCCTGCCCTGCAGCAGGCTCCAAGAGGAGCCCTCACAGGCAGCTTTCATTTAGCTGGACACTGTCTCTTCTTTGCCTGCTTTTTTTTTTTCCCCTTGATTTACACAACCTCAATCCCTTCAACCTTTCCTCACAGCCACCTCGTTTAACAGTCAGTGGTGTCCCAGGACAGCTTCTGACACCGTTTTCCTGACTGATAATGTGGCACATGGACATGAGAAGTTGGTGACTGCAACATGAGGGAGAGGTGGAAGCAGGAGCTGGAATTCTGTGTTTATGAGTGAGCCTGGGGCAGGCAATCCCCAAACACCAGCAGAGAGGGGAGAGGGGAACTGCTGCAGGTGAAAAATCGGCCCCTCTGGGGACACAGCACCATCTTGGAAGGAGAGAGAGTCCCTGGAGCCTGGACTGACCCCCAGGGGCCAAATCCAACTTTTCCTCACTAAATCTCCCAGTACTCCTTTTGCACCTGGAAGAGCCCTTGTTTGTTTGCAGTGAGGCAGTGCAGCCTTAGGGGGTTGCCTTTGCAATCCCATTTTGTAACCCTGAACACTGACTCTTCCAGCGATCACAGAATCCCAGACCGTTAGGGAT
>NW_010198168.1:4015-20266 GCF_000695765.1 Mesitornis unicolor | reverse complement strand
CTCATTGTACTAAGCACTATGTGGTAGTTAAAAGGAAAAGAACTAGCTCTTGCTCCAAAACTTTATAAGTCAAACACAGGTTATGCATCTCAGAGTGCCCAGGAGGAAGATTGGTGCTGGTTGCTGCAATGTGCATTTGGCTTTTTGGATGGTTTTGTGGTGGTGGTAACACAGGAAACAGAGGTGGTAAATTCCTGTGGGTCGTTTATAGCAGGATCTGGACAGACATGTCAGCTTTCAAGCATCAGTTGTGTTTGAAGAATCCAATCAGGAATTTTTCATATGTGGTTAGTGCACTGTTTAAAAATAGTAAAAGGCTTGCTTTGAACATACTTGTAAGCCACCACGTGTTTGTACATTTTATCTTGTCCAGAAAATTATTCATGCCCGTTATCTCCTTAAAGCTCTGTGAACAACCTCTGTTAACAAGCTAAAACTGCACACATTTAATGTGTGACTCTTTGGCTTTTTGTACCAGATTTTTTCAAACAATTCTGCAAGCTGGAGAGGGCTTGATGTTTCATAAAGGATTATAGGTTTTGGTTCACTGACCTCATCACCCACAGTGCACATTTGGTATCAGCCTTGTAGAAAGATGCTCGAGGACTTCAGGTTTCGGCTGGAAGCTCAGTGTCTTATGGTTTGGGATAATACCAGTTGTGACAAGGCCTTGCTCTCAACAACAATCTCTAGGGCTACCCTAGCAGAGAACACTAGAAAGAAGCATGTCAGTGCTGTTTGGATTGCTGCAGGTATAAATCTTATTACACAGCAAAAAGAGTATCTCCATACCTATTTCCAACACAGTCACATAACAAAGCATTCGGATAGTTTCAGAAATCTAGTTTTTAGAGAGCTCTTCTTTCGTGTCTCTAAAGTTGTATCAGCTAAAGCTTTGACATCTCACTGCTGCATTATTGATACAAACCATGAACTCATTGCACTCACTATATGGTGTTGTCCCATGTGTTCCCTGAGGGGGAAATTGCTCATCGTTGGCTAAAGTCTTACGCTCCTATTGGAGGTTCTTCCTACTCATATTTTGCTCTGTGCAAGAGTTTTGCTTACTACCAAATTCACAATGCAAAGAAAATTCAAGGTTGGATGATGTCAGCAAGAGGTCTGTGCCACGTTGCTGTTTGGCTTTGCCAGACAGCTTTCTTTGGTATGGAGTTTGGGAATAATCTGTAACTTTCAGATTAAGAAGTATGTTGGTGTTTTGGGTGGATGGACTAGTTCAGAACAACCTGTTATTCCTGGAAAATAAAGAGATGTGACAGCCCTGAAGAAAATACTTCAGGGACTGTGAGAACAGTCAGCAGATGAATGGATATAATTGCCAGTCTGGTAGAATTAAGGAAACGGGCTCAAAGATATCTGGGTTATGAAAAAGATGCTACATACAAACATAGGTGATTTAAGCAGAAAAGAGCAGCAGTGCTTGGAGATATCACTGGAGAAACCTGAGAAATTGGAGAGACTTTCAGAAGCCAAAATTTGTCAGGAAGGAAGGAAAAGTAAAGTAAAAACAAAGTACTCTTTCAGTGCATTTGTTTGGATGTCTTACTCTTCTCTATAACCAACTAAAAACCTGATGCTCAGTGAGCTGGTTGGTCTCACGGAGGGTGATCTCCAAGGCTCTCTGTCTGGGGGACTGAAAGAAGCTGTAGCTGCTGCAGTGATGCCAGAGGTGTCTGGGAGGGATGCGCAGGTATTTGAAACCCAGATACTTGAGTTTGTTCATAAGGCCTAAAGCACAGGGATCAAAAACTGATTACTTAAAGGGTTAATCTGGAACATACTAGGCAACCAGATGATCTTTAAAGGTCCCTTCCAATGCAATACATTCTATGATTCTATATGTGAAACGCAGCTCACCAATGACTCCAATGCAGGTCTGAACTGAGCTTTCCCATTGCGTTTGATTTCCAGGCTGACGTTCCTATCACTGAACACTTCGTTACTTTCACAGTGGTGGGACAGACAGTACTAAACACCAGGGGAGCACCCAGCACTCTGCAGGACTCTTACCCTGTAAATGGCTTTAAATGGCACCGGAATTTGTGTGCTACCTTGGCTCAGGATAGCTGCACAGTCCCTTCTATATGTGCCCTGCAAAATTTTTGTACTTATTAATTCTGCGTTTCTTTAGGAAATTGAGTTGATTAAAAGGAGAGGCCAAAGGCTAGAAATCCTGCATTGTTTTCGTTCAGCTGCTTCCACAAGTGGTGTTTGAGTATACTAGCAGTAGTAATAGGTAGAGTAGTTACATTCTAGAACAGAGTGACTTGGACTTACAGCATTAAATCCAAAGTATAAACTGTTGTGTTTGCCAGCTTGCAGTAATGAGCATAAAGAGAAAAATGTTGAGTAACTGTGGGAGGCGTCAGAGCGCATAACGCTGTGACCTTGAAAGAGAGTGGAAAGGCTCATGGCACTAAAAATTCATAGAAAGTATCACCCAGAGACAGAGTCAAGGAGTGCTACAATGGAAAAAAACATGGCAGTTCTGTGTTCAGCCAAGTCATCTATGAAATGCCATAATGGCATAGCTCGGCATCATTGACCTCATCTTTTACAGAGTGCTTTAATTTAATTATTCCATGTAGCTAGGGATGTCTTCAAGATGTTTGACTTGATTTGTATGAAAAATGTGTCTGTCTGAACGTCTGTCCCTTGTTACAGTAAATAATCAAATGTGTAAAGATGCAAAAATTAAATTAGCCGCAGACAGACTTCAGCTCGGCCTTCTTGGCTGTGGGCAGGCAGAACAGTGCTGTATGCCTTAAACCTGAGAGCCAAAGGGTCTTCCAAGGAAGTTACTGGCAGAATAATGTAAGAAAAATAGCCTGTGCTCAGCAGCCTATCTATTTGTGTATTGAAAATCCCAATCAGTATTTAACTCAATTTTTTGTTGTTTTATTGGTAAGAAATGCTCATTGGAAATGTGACAGTGGACGATTTTGTACTACAGAGCAAAAAACAGGCTGTAGAGGACAGATGCCAAGACACTGTGACTTTTCTGAATTACTGTGCTAACATAGCAAATAAAGCGTTTGTTTGCATGATACCTTACAATCCGTATCCAGTGCACTCCCCTCCTGAGTTAACCAAACCGGCGTGCGTCCCTGGCCATGCTGGTCCTCTTCAGTGAGAGGAGGGTGACGAGATGGTCAGCTCTCACAGATCTGCCAGAGGGTTATATAGTTCGTATACAAATACTGACTTTTATTCCTCAGTAGCTTGTGGTTGTCATTTCTTCATACCAGTCAGTCATCAGCCTTACATTTCATGGGTGAGGGGTTATACATGGACTAAAGCTTAAGCTTTATACATGCAAGTATAAACACTCTGGAGTGTGTTCAGAGAAGAGCCACAAGGATGGTGAGGGCTCTGGAGAACAAGCCTGATGAGGAGCGGCTGAGGGAACTGGGCTTGTTTAGCCTGGAGAAGAGAAGGCTGAGGGGAGACCTCATCACCACCTACAACTGCCTCAAGGGAGCTTGTGGAGAGGTGGGTGCTGGGCTCTTCTCCCAGGTGATGGGGGATAGGACAAGGGGAAACGGCACCAAGCTGTGCCAAGGGAGGTTCAGGTCAGAGATAAGGAGGAAGTTCTTTACTGAGAGGGTCGTCAGAAGCTGGAACAGGCTGCCCAGGGAGGTGGTGGAGTCACCATCCCTGGATGTGTTTAAAGAGCGGGCAGATGAGGTACTTAAGGATATGGTTTAGGGGGTAGACAGGAACGGTTGGACATGATGATCTCAGAGGGCTTTTCCAACCGAGTGATTCTGTGATTCTGTGGTTCTGTGTGATAAGCACGTTTTTCTGATGCGCATGGCAGAGAGTTAGCGTTTGCAATGTACTTGCACAACACTGCGTCTCGCAATGTGAGGTTAAGGGATGCCACGTGTAATTAAGTACCAGAAACAGCAGAAGCACCTACTTTCTACAGAGTATTTTTACCACCATGGCAATGTTAAACTGCTTTGTACAACAGTTGCCACTTGCTGTAGCTAGTAATTCTCAACTCAATAGGCATGCAGTCAGCATGGGCCTGGCACCGAGTGGGTGTGCTCAGATCTGCAGCCACAGGCTCTGGCATCATGAAAGGTAAGGAAACATTCAGGAGCTGCCTGAATCAGTTAGTGCTGCCTGATGTATTGTACAGGGCACAGAAAACCAGAATTAGAAAGTAAATGGAGCCTACAGTTTTGCTTGCATTGAAGTTAGTGATTTGGGCACGTTCGTGGGAGTGGGAGCAAGGAAGGGTGGAAGGAAATGGCATGGTGGGATTTAGGATGTTGGGAACGCTTTGTGTGAATGCCAAAGTTGGAGTCTACACAACGGAATATGGTTCTTTGCTACTACACTAAAGACTAAATCACTTCAGATTGGAGTAGCAATGTGCAAATCTTTTTCTAACTCGAATCACCATATAATATTTTGAGATTAAAAGACATTAATTCGACTTCTCAGCTCCTGAGGTAAGCTGCAGAAACTCTATGCCTCTCCCTTCCACATTTAAATCCTGAGGTGCAAGGAAAATGTGTCTGCTGGTTCAGTAGCTGCTTGCCGTTCTCCTGAGTCAGCACTAAGCAAACTTGTCAGCGTGACAGGAAAGAAACACACAGGTTGAAGTTGTCATCTCTCCCGTAACCTTTTAAATCAAAGCCCCTGCTCTCTCATGAGCTTGGAGTCCATGGTGAACATAAGCAGGCTTCTGTGGGACCCCTTCAGGGTCTTCCAGATTGAGCAAGAATATAAACTTTTCCCTAATTTACAGAGGAAATTCAGAGTCTTTCCCAGCCTGAAGTGTTGCTAGAGGCTGTTAAACACCTGCTGTTTGTTACTTGGATGTGGTCACTTGTGATTTATGTGAAAAGGGTACAACTCCTCACTGCGGTGTGGTGAGTCCCGTGATGGTGTGCATGTGGGAGTTCAGCCAATTCAGGCACTGTTTGGAGGCCTTAACTAGTTTGGATGAGGTGACTGCTGAGAGCTGGGGCTGAAATGGTGGTCCAGCACATCCTCCATTTGCAGCTCTGAGTGTGTTAGACTCTTGTAGCGTCCTCTGCTGAAGCCAGTCCACCCAAGCAGAGAAGGTCTCTCTGCTGAGTAAGCGTGGCCCAAAGTTTTTTTTAATGTCTCCAGCTTTTCTCTAATCCCCAAGCCAAGAAACTAACTGAACTGTCAGCCTCTTAATATGAGTGGAGAACATCCTGAAAATAATTGCTGCAAAGAAAATTAATCTCACATTGCCTGCAGAGCACCCCTGAAAGATTGCATTCGAAGTTCTTGGAGTTAGATAAGAAATAAGCTCTCTTTAGTGATGTGTGTGCTTTCTAAATAAACATATTTTAAACAGACTTACTGCTTAAATATGTTTATTTACTGTAACACATTGTGCAGATTATGTTTTAAGGAGCTCAGCAACCAACATCAGAGCTTTTACAGAAGCAAGATCTGAGGAAAAATGGGAGTGAGATTTCAAATATTCCTTTAATTTTTTCACTCTAGGTCTGAGCCAGCTTCAAATTGCACCGAACTGCTGCCAAGTGTGAGTGAGTTTCAGTCCAAATAAAGGAGACTTGGCAGGTCTGAGCTGAGAGGCTTTGCTTCAGGAGTTCTTCGAGGAGAGGGGAGATTGCCTTTTGGTTGAGCACTGCCAAAGTGGTGCAGTGCTTCATGACAGCCGTGTGCCAGCTGGCCCCAGCTGCACTCACTGAAGATGCACTTCTGGTTTTCACATTTCTTTGCGTATGTTTTTAATCTGCATGTAGAGAGGTAGCTGTTAAAATGTTTGTACACGAGGAGCCTGGAGTTGGATGTGACTTAATCCCATGCACATGTGCAGTTCAGCCTCTGGCAGTCACTGTGATTTAAGACTTTACGCTCAGTCTTCACCTCGACAACAGCTGCAGGATTTTGCTTTTTTTGGATCAAGTTCTCTTGCTCCCATCCAACTACAGTGAACCTGGGTTCAGAATTGGTCTTCTGTAATGTGAAGCCAGAAGGGTTAAAAGGGAATAACTAGAAACATGTGCTGTGAGCCTGCTGCTGGCAGAGCTGCGGCCACGAGGCATGTTGGGAGAAGCTGAGGAGTGGTCTCTGTGTCAGGAGGATGCAGTTGGTCTGCGATCTCACAGCCTACCCGTGATGATAAAAAGGCATTTTTGGGTTTGCCTTTAAAGCCCTTCTGGGCCTATGGATGAAGAGAGCTGTTCCTCTGAGGATGATGAGAGTCAAGCCTCCCTGTTTGCGGAGGAGAAACAAGCTCTCCAGTTTCTGCTGAGGGAAACGGAACTCTCTTGATCCAGTGTGTTACCAGCACAGGATCTGGGCATGTGACAGCCCTGGAAATCTGCCTGCAATCTGCCTGCTTTGTGTTCTGTGTGATCAGCTATTTGGGAAATCTTACCAAACACCTGTTCTGTAAATTTTCCTTGAAATAAGGGTCATTATGACAACAGCAGTGAGGAGGCCATGCCTTCTCTTGTCTCCTGCAGGCATAAATCAGGGTATCTGCAGCACAGCATGAGCATTGGCTAATCTTTCCCAGGATTTCAGGTATCAGTCTGGGAGTACTTGGCTGTGATCTGAGTGTTGACATCCACCGAAGAGTGCTCATTTGCTGCAAAGCAGTTACTGTTTCTGCGGGGTTTGGGGTGATGTGTCCAGATGTATTGCAGAACCGAAGGATGAAACATGTAAACTTCCCGAGTTTCACCACTCCTCGTTCTTCCTTCCCTATGTTATGCCCTTGCCATTCCAGTGAGTGCTTTCGCTGTGGGTATAGACACTGTGAGTAAAAAAAAGATTGAAGAATTACCTAGAATACACTTGTATTTTTGGCAGACACAATTTTTTGTTAGCATTTTGAAGCCTTCTACTGAACACAAACCAGGTTTCAGTGCCTCCACTTTGCCTTGACTCTGCAACTGTAAAGTCTCTGCTGCTCTCAGCTTGGCTGCTAACTTTGCTAAGTTAAAGCGCTAAAAAAAGCTAAGTAGTATGGTGCCTGCAGGCCTTTTTCTCTCAGTAGCCTCTGCTTGATTTTAAGATGATTCAGACTTACTCGAAAGACAACAAAATTATGTAGCTAGATAAAGCCTTTTCCAGGAAAGTTTTTGCATACTTCTCCAGCCCAGTGACTTGTGCCTCTCTGTAGGGATGTAGCACTGGGGTTCCTACTGTTGGTATCTCTGTGCCTGGTAATACTCCTGGATGTTTCTAGACCATTTTCTTCCCCTTTTCCCCTAAAACTTGGTGGAAAGGAGTTGCTATGTTTGGATTTTCCTGCATAGAGTGAATGTGACAACAGATTGTGGAGACAGGGTGGTACATTCTCCCACCCAGAGTTTTCCCACTTTTTATGGATCTCTGGGGTGCCTAAGGCCTATTTCTGACGTTCTTTCATTTTCCTTTCTTCTGAGCTTAACACCTCTCACACAGGCTCAGCTGAATTTATTCCCCGAAGTCAAGCAAGACATCTCTGGTGCCCATGGTACATACAGAAAACTGAAGTGCACAACTTGTCCAAACCTATAAAATTAGGTGTGAGCCTCTTTGCATCCCTGTGAAAAGCCAACACTAAAAGGAGGATGGAGACCGCCACCTCACCTGTCTGGCCACTTAGCTAAAATCCAGGCCAAGTTGCACTGAGGCATAAACTTGGCTACTGAAGCGGCAGGCGTCGTCCTGCTGGATTTCTGAATAAAATATCATAGCATGTTGGCACAGCACAAGGCATGTTGTGTCTTGTAGACCAGCCAGCAAAGACGGGTACTGTGCAATTAAAAAGCAAGCCCATGTTTTATGTTCGTGATACCTGGATCTCTTGTCTGCCTCCACTCAAGCCAATCTGTCGGCCTGGCAGGCCTGACAGATTAACTCCAAGGTTAATCTGCTCTCAGAGAGATTCAGAGCCAAGTGACGACCTAAATGGACAGCCCACAGAGGGCTTTTTCCACAACATTGTCTTCCATTGACTCTACACACTAACATCTGCTGAGACTTGTGTTCCTGAGCTGTCATCTTCTTCTTTCCAGTGTTTCTCCATATTTAACAAGACAGAAAGGACACTTATTTAGTCATCTGAGGAGCTTTTGTGGGTAGCTGTGCCTTCTTTGGTGCCTGCACAGGCAGGTTCCCCCATGCCAGGTAAGAGGCTCTGCTTCCCTGAGCACCCCTGTTAGGAAGGGGACTTTTCTGTGAAGGAATTTCACCTTGGGTGGAAGGTAGAGCAAGCCACAGGTGTCTCTTCCATCACTCAACTCTCTCTTGCAATAAAGGTTTTTTTCTACTAAATGTACTAAATCTTCTCAGAGCAACCTTTGATGAGATAGATTTAAAAAAAAGAACACACTAAAAATATTCTAAGATTTTCCCAAAGTGCAAAGGTTTCTGCATTGCACACCTGGTCATCCCTGTGGAAATCCAGCTGTTTGTGCTGAGTAGTGTTGTAGCAGCAAAACACGGGTGAGTCAGGAGGTTTGATATCTCTCTAGCTTTTAATTCTGTGTCAGTGCCACTCACAGCAGCTTCACTTCCCTGGCCATCTCCAACCCTTGAGGATGGCAGTCTGCACGCATGAGCATGTGTGTGTACATTGCTACATTAGATTCTGAAAAGAAACCCAAAAAGTAGAGTGTAAAGTTGCTGGGAGGAGGAGTGAAAACTGCATCCGTTTTCAGGGCAAAAGAATGTCACCAACCCACTCTTGAGCAGCGAGTGTCTGATGAGGGCTGAGCTGGTCCTCGTCTTTCATTCTTTCTTTAATTTTTGATGCTTAAATGTGTATTGGTAAACCTTGTTTCTTTCTCCACCCTTAGAAAAAAACCAAACAGCTTCCACTGAATGCCTGTTGGGAAGTTGTCCCTTAGCAGTCTCTTAGTGCAGCCTTGTTTTTCTGGCATTTTCAGGCAGCCGTGTGCAATTCTGTCCTCTCCAGCTACTGCACTTGTGCGAGATGTCATTGCTTCTGGGCCTGGGACAGGTGAGATTCAGCCAAGCGAAAATGCACTGCAGCCAGTGAGAAACATTAAAAGATGTCATCAGCCATATGTTGATTCCTTTCCTCTCACAGTACAACCTGTACACTTCCTTTCTGCTTCTCCCTAAAGAAAATAGAGGCATCTTTTTTCCTTTTTTAAAGTCGGAAACTTTAGGAAATGTGTTTTTGTTTTGCTTGGAGGTAACTGAAAATTGCTACATTAATTTTAAGTCCATTGTTGAATAATAACTGCCTAGAGGTTTGTTACTTGTGTAGCAGGTTGGTGCCTGATATGATTTTTAAAATGACCAAGACATGAAACCCTGAGAGCAAGAATTTATAGAGAAGAGATAAGAAAATTTTTATTAAGAAGAGAATGAGCTTGCCTTTCTATTTATTTTGTTTTCTCCTTAATGTTATCTGGGGCCAAAAAATCACAGCGTTTGGATAGTCCTCAGTATTGGCATTCTCTCAACAGCACTTTCAAGGACAAGTGTCTCCCAACGTGCTGAATAGCAGATTTTGTCCCCTTCCTTCACAGGGAATCCGGTGTGGTGTCATGAAATGCTGTCTTGTTCCACCATTTACTAACCTGAAACATAATTTTCCAAATGAAGCATCATGGAGTCTACACTCAGGACACAAAACACTACAAAATGTGCACCCCTCATGGTGGGGTTTGAACTGTTCTCTTCAGTGGGGGCTCAGTGGACCTTTCAGGACCATTTGGTTGGCCAGGCGTACCTTAGGCTAGTTAGTACCTTGGGTACTGAGAGTGCCAAAGCCGATCTCCTGACCAAGCCTGTATGAAATTGTGCTGTGTTACGCTTCAAACTGCTGAGTTTTGGGGGTGCCCAAAGAGCTTTTTCCATAGCAGCTTTCATGTTTCTGTAAAGTTACTTATTATAAAATGATTTTTCTGGGTGACGCATTGAAACTGAAGTTTGGGAAGAAATATAGCTTAGAATGGTGTTCCTCTAGATTAAAAAAAAAAGGTTTTTTTAATGTTAGCTGTTCTAAAGTGGAGCTGATATTGTAAGTCAGAGTTGATTTTGAAGGGAAAAAACCATCCAAGTAACTAATGAATGGAGAAGCACACACTTTAAAACTCCCACAATACCAGTGGTATGTTCATGAGACCGTTATCTATATTCATACAAACACTGGTAAAACTAATGGTTCTGGTGTGAAAACACAAATCAGCTGAAGTGCTATGAGATAGGGGCTCAAATAGTTTCTGTATTTTGACATCTAGGCCTGTGGCTCTTTTGGTTACTGATAAATGCATATCCCATACAAACTGGGGTTTAATGGGAAGACTCTGCTGAGCAAGGTGTTCTCTGATGCTTCATCTCTGCAGGCCTTGTTAGCTGGGGCTGTGGATGTTGATAGTCTCTGGGGACTCAGACAAACATTCTGCAATTGTTCCCAATTAAGTGGGCCGATATTTACTTAAGTCTCTTTGATCCTTTAAAAAATATCAGTAGCAATTTAGATGTTTATGGCACATTTAATACACTTAAGCTGTTACACTGCTTCTAGATCATGCCTGGAGATAACATGCATTGTATTGTAAACAGCAAATTGTGGTATTGGCATTTCGTTTTAACTCTTGTGATAGCCTCTTGCAAGTCTGACAGTAAAGAATGGCTCCGTGGTATCCTCGCTACTTACAATAAAGTGTGCTGTAAATGTAACTGTGAGCCACATCCCTTCCAAATAAAACTTGGAGGAATAATGTGTAATAAGAGCATGAGAAGCAGAAACAAGCACCATATTTTGGGAGCATCCCTGCAGCTGTTTTAGGTCTGATTAAATGGGATTTGGCTTTTTAAGGTTTAGGGGAGAGAATTATTTTTGCTTGTTTGCTGCAGTGGTGCTGCTGTTGGTCCCCAGAGCAGGTGATGGCTGTACATCATTCTGAGGGGGCTGCACAAGGGCATCTGCAAACATGGGAATTCGTTGGGAAACCACTAGCAGAGGTGAGTGCCCTGCACCCTCTGCAGCGCTGCGTGCAGAGCTTTGTCTGCTCAGGCAGGGCTCATGGACTCGTGTACAGTTGCTTGCAGGAAGCCCTGCCCAAGAGGACGGCTGCCAAGGGCTGTACAGCTCCAGAGATGTGACAGAGTCTCGCTCTCCAAGGCATTGCTGGTTGGTTCAGAAACCACTAAGAGAAGCTGGCAGTAAAGAACGGGGATGCAAAGGTATAGATGGCTTCTGTCCTTCAGCCTAAGTGAAAGCAGTGCCTTGGGCTACTGCCTTGCTCTGCTGCCAAATGTAACTTGGATAAGCATTAAAATTATGCTAAAACTATATTCTTGATGGTCTATAATCACATAAGATCTCGTGATGGTTTCTGAAAGTGTGTAGTTGCTAACCCCAGAGTCCTGACCACTTTCCAGCTCATATAATTACCATCTGTCTGTCTTGCCCCCTTCCCTCTACACCCCCATAGTTTCAATTAAAGTCATTCTTCACTTCTCTCCAGAATAATGCATGTGCCTGTGTTCTCCCCACAGATAAAATGTCCAACACCCACTGTATTTTTTCAGCACTTCTCTCCAGAATAATGCATGTGCCTGTGATCTCCCCACAGATAAAATGTCTCACACCCACTGTATTTTTTCAACTAGACATCATTTGTTTTACATTGTCGTTTTATTATCTAATTAGTATTATAATGTCAGTGTACCTGATGCAGCTTGTTTAGTTCTGGGGCCTGGAACTTTCTAGGTAGTGCAGCATACAGTTAATTTTTTAACTTTCTAAACTCTGGACCCAATCAATTATTTAGACTTTTACCAGGCTTCTCAGTAGTGATTTTTGTCAGGAGGATGTTGGTTAACTCATTTGTACAGGGTAATACAAACATCAGAAGTTACGAGTCCTTAACGACTCATTTCTGGCCACCATGTGGTTTTTTGAGCAGTGTTTTAAAGAGCACTGTGGGGATGCTGAAACAGCATTTTCTTAACAAGCTAATGGTAAGCAAAAGTGCGTGGCATTGGCTGGACCAGGTTTTTTTGAAGGCAGTTTGGGAGATGACGAATATTTCAGAGCAGCTGCAGCAGTGCCTGGCGCAGTGACCTGAGGCTAAAAGAAGCTGACCTTCGTTTGGCTCCAGCTGTGCATGTGGCAGCCTCAGCCCAGGCTCTGGAGAAGGTGGTTTTGAAGTCTTTAAAAGGCTCTGCTAATTTTTCCTGAGATGCTGTATCACGGCCCCTGTAAAACAGCCTGAGATCAATGGCTCTCTGGGTGTGACTGGCTGGGTGTGATAGCAGAAGCATTTCTAGTGCTTTTTACACTCAAATGATTTTTTTTTCACTTCGGCAATGAAAGCAAGTCCTTTACCATTGAGTGTGAGCTGGGAGCAGATGGACAATGATTTTTCACAAGTCAGTCTGTTGTCAGAGCAGTGATTCTCATTGACAGAGAAGTTAATAAACATCAGGAGGATATCCCACAATTGACATCTCCATTCCACTGCCTTAATACTGCCTGTAATTCAGCTCAGGACCTTACAGAATCTTGTGTTTCCTGGCTTGTCATTTGAATGCGTTGGGTGGAATTAAATCCAGTCTAGTTTAGACATGACAAAATTGATCTTTACTTTCTGTACTTAGCTGGGATTAGCCTGGGACTGTACATTTTTGTAAAGAGCCTGTGCAGCTACAGTATGCTAATGGTATGGTACTTAGGTTTGCTGGATGGAATACACAAAAGGTATGATATAAATAAGAGATGACTACATACAATAATGGGATAAAAAAACCTGAGAAGAACAGATTGTGATCAGAATCTCTTAAGAATATACTGTTTGCTTAAGGAGGAGAGTTTAATTAAACTCCAGGGGTGAAATACATCCCTGGGGAGAGGGCCATCACACAGCCTGTGAGGCAGAGTTGCACATTAACCTGTTTCTTCTAGTTCATATGCAGGTGTATGGGGTGAATGTTTGCTTCTCTAGTCATTGGGGAGAGAATCATTGCTCCTTGATGTGGGCAGGGGGAAGCTGGTCTTTAGGACTTTAAGTGGTTTTCTTCCCTTTACTCCTTCTGTTCTGCTCCTTTTCAGAACCCAAACCCCAGAAGATCAGTTCATTACCCACTTACTGATGATGATCTTTCTCTTTTCAGTTGCTCAGGAAAGCTGGTGAGCTCTGCTCCTGCCTTCTCGAAGTTTGTGGGTTGCTAACAGCCCATGGGGGACACTGAGCACCCTGTGGTTGGAAGGAGGAGATGCAGAGGCAACACACAAAAGTGCTTGAGCTCTGCAGAGGATTACAGCAAGCGACCTACCTGTCCCAAGATAGCTCATCAGAGCATGTCTCACTCTGAGGAACAATCTCTGCCTCAGAAGAAGGTAGGAGAAAACATAGTATTTACCCTGTAGAGAGAAGCAACCACTCTGTGCTTCAAAGTGCTCTTTGTTTTGATGAGAAAACACTGGAATAAAACCATTAGAAGAGTGTGTCTGCTTCCTGCCTTGTTTTCTGCACAGTCTGTTGCAGGTGGAGTGAAAGCAAATGTGTCCTATTGAGCATTTTTTTGCTCGTGAGGGTACTGTGCAGGCTGTAATACCCATAAATTTGATAAAAATTAGTATGGGGCAAATCTCGATATATTCCAAAGCCAGCTATGGAAAATAACATGTTCTTAGATCTGCTTCCTGTGGTTTTTCAGAGAAGTGTCTTACCAAGCCTGGTGAACACACCTGTTTTGTTTGGCATAGGTGGAAGGACATTATTCTACTTCAGAAGTGGTTAAATAAGTTAAGCACATAGGAATAAGTCAGTTTATTAGCTTTGAGCAGTCTCGCTGGTGAGACAGACAGTACCAGGAAACTGGTAGACAGTACCAGTTGAACTGTCTTGACAAAAAAATCACACTTGAAGTGAGAAATTTATTTGAGGGTGAAGAGAACAGGCATGTGCCAGAAAACAAAAGATTTCTGGCTAGCAGTTACTTCAGTGTGAAGACCAAAACCAGACCTTGAAATCCTACTGATCAGCTGCAGCATTAGTTACAGTAAGCTCTGTGTGCTGTTAAAGTAGCTTGAAAGCACCCTTAAAGTGAGTGATAAGTTTTTTGTGGCAACTGAGTGTTTTCCGAACTCCTATTACCTTGGACTTTTGCAGGAAAAGTGGGTTTTAGGTAAATTCAAATAAACTCTGTATGTGTATGTACGTGAGTACAGGACTGCACAGTGCAGATCTGGGAACGCTGGACTCATTCCTGCAGGTCCTGTGTGGACAGACTCTGCAGGTGAAGGGACATCTGGAGCCCTGGACAGACAAACTGGTCAATAAATCACATGGAGCCCAACATTCCTAAGACAGGTCTGAACAAGTTTATTAAACCTATGCTAATCTGAACTGGAAAATCACTGCATTGTACAAGTCCACATTTATTTCTCTCTGAGTAAAACTGCACTGTAAACACGAGCAAAAATCCATGTGTATGACTTGCAGCTGATTTAATTTTTCATACAAAATGTTCCAGTAAAAAGGAAAAAAAATGGGCAGAGCATTTTCTAGGCATGGGGGCTTTGCAGTGCAGCATGTGTATAAATAAGTGCAGAGTTTGGTATTGCAGAGAATCAATAAGGCACATTATAGAAACTCAGAGCCAGGAGTGTTTCCCATTCTTTGTGTGCTGGCAAGTCTGGGAACAGATCAATGAGTTTTAAATCAGCATTCAACAATACCACTACATCTTTTTGAAGTAATTGGGCAATTCACAGAATGAAAGATGCCATCCGAGGGTGCTAATGTTCGTTTCTGTAAAAGTAACATTTATCTGGTATTGAGGTGTTCAGACACCAGGCAGCCATCCTTTTCCTTTTTTTTTTCCCTTAGGTAATTAACTTCCTTTTTAAGGTTGCAAGTAAACAGACTTCAGAATGACAGCAGAAAGGAAAATGTCTTTTCATTGCTTTGTCACTGTTGAATAGAGCGGTCCGAGGCTGGGCCGTTTGTTTTTTGCCAGAGGACCTTTTCAAAGGAGGCCTGGAGTTTCATACTCCACTGCTTGCAGTACGGATGAAATAAGGAATGTCTTTGTGCTTATTATTCATGTCGTTTGGTGCTCGGAAGTAAGCTGTGTTTGGCTATTAGCAACTTGTGGTTATTGTATTGTGAGCCCTGTACCAGCCTCCTTTTCTCTGCCTTTGCTGCTGAGCTGTGAATAACTGTACTCAGTAAGGGGAGGAGGAAGAACAGGAAGTGTTTGTGCTCAAGGCTTCCCAAAAGGTGACACATGAGCCTCATCTCTGGGCTGTGATAGTCAAAACACTCAGTACTACACCTCTGAGCATGACGTGGGGAGCAACGCTGCTGGGTGTGCCGAGCTGCTATATTATGCCAAGCTTGTGATGAGAGGAGGGTCTACATTATTTTCCAGCTCCATTGGAAATTTTGTGTGATTGGAAAGTGTCAGAGCTGATTTTGGCTGAGTACTGCCGTGGATGTTCAGAGGGAAGAGTGTGGAATGGCAAATGCGAAAGGTCCTGAGACTTGTCACTGTCTCACCATGGTCAGGGACCTCAGTAGTTTTGTGGTGTGGCCAACAGAGTTGAAAAAAATTTCTGCAACATCTCCTTGTTACTTCAGTCGTGCTAAATAGAATAGCACAGGACTACTCTCAGGACAACTCTGGGCATCTCTGCAGTATTCAATGACTCTTCATTGCGCTGTCACCCTGGATAAATTGGATGTGAAGTCTTGGCCTAAAGAAAATTACAGTGCCGAAGGTCAAACGTTGGAGGCCTTTAGAAAAGGTGTGGTTCTCATACTGAATGTGGAGGGTAAAGCTCTGGAATATTTCTTTCCTTTCTTTTGCAAAATAGTCAGTGCCCACGTAAGTTCAAAAGATAGATGTGAGTTTGTGAAATGGTGTTGGAAGGGCAGCAGGGCTTGTCCTGTGCTCCAGCACAGCGACCTCTGGTCCTACTCAAAATAAGAACATATGGCAACAGCTCTTTGAGACTGCATTCATGTCTGGGAGAGGGATTAAAACATATTGCAGCGGGAGCAAGCTTGAATTCTTAAAAGCAAAACCAAATTTGAAACCCCACAGACCTGTAATGACTAGGTAGTCTTAAGGTATGGAAAGACAATATTTAAAAACCAAAGAATACCTAAGTGCAAGCAACTCTGAGTGCATGCAGTGTTGCCTCTGGAAAAGGGGTACCCAGAGGGTGCATAAAGGGTGTTTGTGGTGCTGTGTGAAAATTGAAATCAGAAACTGAGTTAATCTCTG
>NW_010198168.1:0-3984 GCF_000695765.1 Mesitornis unicolor | reverse complement strand
TTCCTGCTGTGGAGCTGTTCCAGGAACTGCTCTGGCCCACTGTGCTTAATCCTCTCAGTGGGTCTAGTGGTCCTTTTCTTCCTCACTGGATGGAAACTGCTCGTTTAGCCCATTTTTTATTACTTCCACTTGCAAAGGAGGTGCCCGCTTGCATGTGCCCACCATTGCTCTTTAGTGTCCTCAGGCGTTGCTTTCAGTAAGTATATGGCAGAGAAAGAGGTTTACCCTCTCTCTCCTTCCTCTTCCAACCCTTGAATCATCATTCCTCTCTTGTCTTTATCTTGGTCCATACCCTGTATCAAATGATATTTCCCACTGTTTGGTGCTTGGATGGGCAAGTCTGAGAAGAACAACAGCAGCAGTGACATCTTTGATTCCTCTAAGCTCTTCTTTTATAGCATCCCGTGCAAAATGTCTACAACATGTCTACAAGCACAGCAGTAGCACAGTCATTGTCAGTGGAAACACAGGGCCAGAAAGAATATTATTCATTGCACCATTGGGGAAATTAAATCAAATTAAACCCTGTTTCATTTGTTGGGGTAGGAGATTATTCCTCATTGTGCCAGCAAATTCTGTATTTGCCTCAACAAGGAATTCATCCAAAGTCTAAATTTTGAATGGCTCCAAAATAAAATTCATTTAAGCTGTGCCAAATACTTTCTGTCATTTCTCACTTATAATTCAGAAGTGAATCCCTTTATTTTTCTCATAACTTAGTTACCATTCTCGCAGTTCATAATTTGAGGGGCGGTTGCTGCTTTGTTATAATATGAATTTTACCTTGTGTTGAAGTGTTTGTTTTGACATCTGCTCTGAAAAGTTATTCATGAGCTGAGGACGAAGTGTTATTCCTTTCAACCTGATTTTAGTCCTAGTGGAAGGAATTGCCTCTCTTATGCCACATGAGATGTAGAACCAAAGAGCACACTGGTTCTTGGCTACTTTCACTGAGGTTGCCGCAGGTTCTTGCTTATAGTGCAGAGGTGGTATTTATTTGTTTGGCATTTTCCAGAGAGCTTGATACATGGGTAAGAGATGAGAGAGGATATTGCCTGTGACATGTAAGGTAGATTTGATAGAGAAAGTCCCTTATCTTGGCCATAGATGAAGCAAAACTGCTGGAAACGGTGCAAACTTGTCTGGTGTACATCAACCACAGGCGACAGAAGGGAAGGGTGGATGCACCAGGCAGTGTCTATACATGTTTCAGAGGGGTGGCACCATGGTGGGAAACTCAAGTTAGACAGTGATAACAGTAGGGGAGGATGTGACTGCAGCCTCTCCCAGGATGGCCTGAGCCTTTGTATTTCAGTTCAGGTGTTGATGCTTGTATTAACTTGCAAGCAGCAGAGGGAGCGGTGGGAGCTGGTCTCCTTGTGCACCAGGGTGCTCGGCAAGCCAGTGGAGCACTCTGCTCTACTGTTCGCTGGCCCGCTCAGAGCGTGCAGCACTGCAAGGGCACAGGGACTGCTCCGTGCAGGTGGAAAGGTGCGTTGGGTTGAGCTCTGGTGTTTGCAGGGGAAGGAAGGAAGTCAGTGGAGGGGAGTGTTCGCAATGGCTGAACTTGCCTGGCAGCAGAACACGCAAACTTGCCCGTGGAGCCTCACCCCTGGATACCAACACATGTCCATACCAACACACCCTTCCCAGTCCTTTAGCCCAGAAACACCAGCACCATGTGTGCATGCACCTATTGCAGCCCAGGCTGTGCTTGTCTCATGGGTGCTCCCACTCATACCGCATGCAACGTTCAAAAATGTATTTTTGAAGTGTCTGGTGGAGCGCAGCCTGCACCCACAACTGTGGGGCACAAAGGATATTCAGGTGATAATTTCTGAAGTTATATTGCTTCCAGTGCAGAGCAGAAAAGCCGTAAGAGAAGTGTCATGGGGCTGCGCTCCTGCTCCAGCCTCCAGTATCTTCTCACACCAAAGGAAAAGCAGTGTTACTGGTAAAACCATATTGTGGTTTGATTTTCTATCTGATCATTTGTCTTCAGGCAGAGGGGCAAAAGAGTAGACCGTGGAGAGAAGGCGCCATTTAGCAGTCACTGACTATTAGGCAGTTGTGGATTGGTTTTTTGTTGTTGGATTTTGTTTGTTTGTTTGGTTTTATATTAGAGGGGCAAAAGAGTAGACTGTGGAGAGAAGGTGCCATTTAGCAGTCACTGACTATTAGGCAGTTGTGGGTTGGTTTTTTGTTGTTGTTGGATTTTGTTTGTTTGTTTGTTTTTATATTTTGGTAAAAACTAACTGGGACATAAATTGTTTGAGTGAGAAGCAATTAGAGTGGGACAGACGGCACCACCTGCTGTTAGCACTTTGCTCCTTGAAAGGCTTCCTTGCTACTGAGTCTGTTTTGGGTGAGATAAGAAGGAGACAGTGAGATTTTTCTACTTTCCCGAAGTCCACAGAGAGTAACTGTATTATTCCTGTAAGCAGCACCTCGTCCCATCCACCACTGGCAAGCAGGATAAGATCCTTTTTACTTTAAGCCTTTGTGGTCTTCAGGTTCTTACATCATTTCTGCTTCTGTTTTCTAGCTCATGCTGTGCCTTTTTGTCTATCCCTTCCCCTCCCTGTGAGTGGAAGGCTCAGCTAGAGGAGGATGCCAGCCTGGGGAGAAGAGGGAGGAAAGAGAATATTAAAGGAAGGAGTCAGAAACTGCTCTGGCCCCTGGGTCCTGTGAGTGTGACCTATGTCTGGCAGAGCTGCTAGTCCTGGAAAGGAGGTCGGGTTCTCAATATTCATGGTGCTCCCTTCCACAGTTTATGGGTATTCCTTAAGAAAAAACTACGCCTAGAAATGAAGAGTTGAGCATACTAAAATTTTTCCAAAGCAGCCCATGTATCTAAAGTCTCGTTGAATCTTATGATCTAACCAAGATAAGAAATACAATTGCTCTTCAGAGAGATTAAACTAAACGGAATTGAACAGAAATGGGAAGGTCTTACATGGGAAACTCAGGAGATCCTCAGCAGGAGGCAGTTTGCTTAGCTGAGTTGAACTCAGCAGAGTGACTGTGGCTTAAATCTAAGTGAGGTACTAGCTGCTGTGTCCAGTTACGTGCAAAATACTCAACCAACTCTGTGTGTATCTCATCAAGAGCCCTTACAATGACCCCAGGCAGACTGGAAGTCCAGAAGCAGCTATGGTTGGTCAGGAAATGAACGGCAGAATATCCCGAATTTACATGGGAGCAATGAACAGTCAGAAACAAATGAATTTTTAATAACTACAAGTGGTGGCTGACTTGGATTTTTTTTTTCCTTACTTAAATTGGCATCTGAAGCTTCTAAAAATGTAGAGAGGCATCTGTTGTTGAGGGAAATGTATTTGAAAATATGTTGTTTTCTTTGCAATGAGCCAGAGTAATGGGTCTTAATGTAGCAGCAGAGTCTTTATGTTCCTTGCTTATGGAGCATTGAAAAAAAAGTAATTTATCAGGATTATTATGTTAAGAGAAGAGCAGCAGCACTTTGAAAGGAGGTCTTACTCAAATAAATAACTGTGTAAAGAAATATCAATTCTAATGGATTTTCTGTATGTGCTATATGGATGTAGGAATATTCTTGAAGTGACTCACCTGATCATCCTTAGTCCAAGTGCCTGCACAAGAAGAAGTAGTCAGTGAAGAAACCTTTGTTTTTTAAAACAAAACAAAACAAAACAATCCCCCAAAGAAACAAAAATATCTGAGGCAACGGTAGGCAATTTAAATATTTTTTTAATCTTAAAAACATATACCCATCTTATTCCTGGTGGGCTTTGCTTTAGATGTTTTCCCTAGAACTTTTCCTAATTAGTATAATGACTGCCACTTCCACTCTTTAAACTGCACAAATCACCCACCTTGGGGTTTCCATTGATAACTTGGTGGAGAGATGTTCCTGGCAATTCCAGCTTCTTGTTGCTAGAATGACATTTAAAACGTTATATATGCGTATAATAAAAACATTATATATGCATTTAATATATATAT
>NW_010198167.1:5107-5373 GCF_000695765.1 Mesitornis unicolor | reverse complement strand
CATCGTCTCCCACAGTATCCTCCTGGAGAAGTTGACTGGGCACGGCTTGGACGGCCATACACTTTGCTGGGTTAAAAACTGGCTGGATGGCCGAGCACAGAGGGTTGTGGTGAATGGAACTAAATCCAGTTGACAACCAGTCACAAGCAGTGCTCCTCAGGGCTCAGTTCTGAAGGCAGATCTGTTTAACATCTTTATCAATGATCTGGATGAGGGGATTGAGTGCTCCCTCAGTAAGTTTGCAGATGACACTAAGTTGGGAGGGA
>NW_010198167.1:0-5012 GCF_000695765.1 Mesitornis unicolor | reverse complement strand
ATGCAGCACTACAGGCTTGGGGACAAGTGGCTGGAAAGCTGCCAGGCAGAAAAGGACCTTGGGGTGTTGGTGTACAGCAGGATGACCATGAGCCAGCAATGTGCTCTTGTGGCCAAGAAGGCCAATGGCATCCTGGGCTGTATCAGAAGGGGTGTGGTGAGTAGGTCGAGAGAGGTTCTCCTTCCCCTCTACTCTGCCCTGGTGAGACCACATCTGGAATATTGTGTTCAGTGCTGGGCCCCTCAGTTCAAGAAGGACAGGAAATTGCTTGAAAAAGCCCAGCACAAAGCCACAAAGATGATTGAGGGAGTGGAGCATCTCCCTTATGAGGAGCGGCTGAGGGAGCTGGGTCTCTTTAGCTTGGAGAAGAGGAGACTGAGGGGTGACCTCATCAATGTTTATAAATTTGTAAAGGGTGAGTGTCAGGAGGAAGGAGCCAGGCTCTTCTCAGTGACAGCCAATGACAGGACAAGGAGCAATGGGTGCAGGCTGGAGCATAGGAGGTTCAACCTGAACATGAGGAAAAACCTTTTTTACTGTAAGGGTGACAGAGCACTGGACCAGGCTGCCCAGAGAGGTTGTGGAGCCTCCTTCTCTGGAGACATTCAAAACCTGCCTGGATGTGTTCCTGTGTGACCTGGTCTAGGTGATCCTGCTCTGGCAGGGGGTTTGGACTGGATGATCTTTCGAGGTCCCTTCCAACTCCTGATATTCTGTGATTTTGTGATTCTGTGAAAGAGACACAGTTGCTACCAACGAAATCATGAGATGTATATGCAGGGAAACGTCTCCCCAAGACAAACAATTCTGAAGACCTTGAATACTAAGCCATTTATCAGACAGGAAAGAAAGGAGCACACTGGCAGAGGACAACTCCTCACAGCAGCCTTGGCTACTGAAAGCATTTGGCACTCAAGGGAACAGAGGTTGTTTTCAAACACCTAAGACCATCAGCATATCATGTTCTTTCACCTGAAGAGAACAAACTGTGAGTTATAAGAAAATGTTCCTTGCTATAATAACCTGCAACAAGGGAAAAATTCAATAGCTACCGCTACATTTGGGAAGGTTTTTATTCTGGCTTGTGCCCATGTAGAACTTGTATTTGATAAGGGCATCTTCCAAAAAGATATTAAGAGGAAATGGAACCATTACTTGTCTGATGCCTTGTTCCATTGCTTAACTATCTTGCTATTAAATGTTTGAGCTTAATTTTGAATCTGAGCTTTTCTAACTTCACCTTCAGACATTACACCCTTTGCTGGCAGATTCAAGAGCCATGTAAAACCCTTCTGAAAGTATGCTCTAATCCAGTCAGCTCTTGATCTTCTTTTAGACCAATTGAACAGAGTAACTTCTATAAACCCGTCACTATGAGACATTTTCTCAGGTCTTCAGTATCATTTCTGTGACTCTTTCCTGCATTCTCTCTCATTTCTCAGTACCTTTTTAAAACACGCTGGCCTGAACTGTATCTAGACTTCAAATATTGATCTCATCAGTCCCCTGTCCAGAAGTAATATTATCTCCCTGTTTCTGTTCATGATTCTCCTTGTATCACAGCATCTCTCTTTCTTACAGCTCTGCACAGGGAACCCACGTACAGCCAACCACTTCCTGTGCAGAGTCAATGCTTTCCAGTATGCAGTCCCCCATGATGTAGGTACGATTCTTAGAAATACAGTTACATGTTTACCTGCATATACTAAAAAACAAGTTATCTGAACTGTATGACCAAAAGCCTCTCTTCTCAGCGCTCTGCCTTGCTCTTCATTTACCATCACATCCATCTTTGCAACACGCCCATTCTTTGCCAGTGGTCCTGTGAGTTCTTGAATGACTGCAAGCCTGGCACAGGCTTTGTTGGAAGCTCATGTTTTAAGAGGTTGTAGCAAAAGAGGTATTAATCCACTTCATATATATTTTTATGAAAATTGGCATTTGTGTTATAATGAAATACGGTAAGTGCCTTTCAAAATCTGTTACATCTGTGAAGCAACCAAATATATCTTTCCATTGTAATAACATCATACCTGTGTGACAAGATTTATTTTCTATTAAATTGATATAGATTGGCAAGTATTCTTTTATGCTCATTTTTCTTTCTGTCTTTCAGAAATGGACAAAGGACTGATTTGGGATAAGGGAATAAACCCAAAGCATTCTCTAGATAACCCTTACTTTACCTATGCTTCTAATAGTTTTCAGTTTGCCTAGCAATTGAGAAAAAATAAGTCTTCAACACTTGATTCACCAATGGGAGGAAAAAAGGAAAGTAAAAAAAACCAACCAAACAAAAGGTAAAATGGGCTGTGCAGTGCACAGGTTATTCCAGCTCAAAGATTCTGAAAGTTCAGTAATAACTGCACAATTTTGTGCATGGGCAGAGTTTGGCTCATTGCATGGTCTAAGCGCCTAAATGATACTCATGTCACACTGAAGATTAAATCCATGTGAAGCTAGCTCTCTGTCAAAATAAAAAAATACTGGCAAAGAGGAAGGAATTAAAAAGAAGTGACAAACACATTTAGAGAACCTCAAGTCATTTCTCACTTTGTAGGAGAGGATCCTTGCAGTAATTAAAGGCAGGCCCAAGCTAGGCAGAGAGCATTCACAGAGAAGACAGATACACATTTGAAAGTAAAACTTACACATATTTTTATTGCTATCTAAAATATTTAATGCCCAGTGATAGAGAAATTATAGAGAAAAGTTCAGGAACAAGGTAACTGGGCTGTAAGCACTTTAACACTTTGTATAACAGTCTCACTGTGACAGAAAGAATTATTGCAATGACTCTTTATACATTTGCATATAGAATTCTATCTTTGTTACTTTGCTGCTTTAATGGGTATTTGTTTTTCAACAAATTTTATGCTTAGTAAGTTCCTCTTTCAAAGTTTTAATATTCTTCTGAAATTTAAAATTCATATTTAGTATCACTGTGGATATTTAAAGAAGATTTAAAATCTCCTGAAAGAAAATTCTAATAAAAGCCATCTTTAAAACGCACACAGGCTGCTGTTATATATTTGGGTTCTTCACATAAATTCTTTATACAGCTAACCATTACTATCTGCAACAGCTGTTATTAGAATATGAACTTTCTTAATATTTTTATTTAAGTTACTATGAGACTATGGGGAAAAATCCAAAGGAGAAATAACTCCAGGTGAGAGTGCACTGAGGACTGTCACTTCACTTGTTCCTCCTTCAGAGTGGTTTTGGTCATGTGGAAACCATGACCATGAGATAGGTCACAGCATTGGACTCCACAGCTAATGCCTCAGGATATACCAGTATTATGCAAAGTCATACGGTGTTACCTGAGCTAGGCCAGAGTCTCTCTGCACGTCACTGTGGCAGTGACAGCATCAGATGGGGATCCCAGCTCAGGTCCAGAGCCAGCACAACCTGACCTCTGCCTCCTGTTCCAGCACCAGGCTGTTCTGTGCCAGCCTGAGGGTCAGCAAACAGCATCTGCATCAGCATGCTCACAGGACCGAGACAGATATCAGCAGTGAGACAGTGGTACAAGAGCTCTTTAACTATGACCCATCATTAAATTTTTGCATCTGTTAATCTTCATGAGGCCTAAAAAAGATATTTTCCTCTAAATTGCAACAGTTCTGTAGTGCTACAGAGTGAAATCCATGCCAATGCCATCTGCCCTAATGACCACAGCAGTCCACCATCTCACTAAAAGGTGACAAACTGGCAATACAGGATACAAACATTAGCCTGTTTATAATGTGTCGTAATTAGAATGGAAATAATTCACAAATTAACTAAGTGAATAAATACAGCTCTCCAAACTCCTAAATCAAAACATTTAATTGAAATGCTGGTCTTCCCAATTTGTGAAACAAATGTTTAGACAGGATGAAGAAAAGCTTTTGCATTTTTTAATCTAACTGTCCTAAATGTAGGAGTGACAGATGCTGAAACACACCAAACATACTCAGTCTAGATCACAGGAAAGTATTTATTATACTGTCACATAAGAAATCAGTGGATAGATCAAGAAGCCAGCAATCAGCTGCAAGGTGATACCCATTTTTAATCCCTGTTACAAAGCAGGAGAGTCACCAGAAGTACAAATGAATAATCTCAAATCATCCAGCAGTTTCACGAGGTTTAGCACAATGACTGAGATAGACCCGAATGAAGGATGCCACCATGCGTGCCTGCTGAGAGCATTACCCAGCAAGGGAGAAGGAATCTTCCCTCCAGATCCCAGCTGTCCCCCAGAGAGAGGTTTTCCAAAGTGCTTTAGGTATGTAGTGGTGTAAATTAGGACAAAGCCTGTATTCTTAAAATCACCCAGGCTCTTCTAGAGACCAACTTGTCCCACTATTTTGGCAATGTCTTGGAGGACACACTTCCCTCCACTGATCTTGGGAGACTATGTTCTGCGCACAAACATCTACATCTGGTGTCTAAAGCTGTTTGGCGTGGTTCCTCTAACACAGTGGCTTCAATGCACATCCAGCTCCTCGCTCACTGCAAGTCCCACTGACCTGTCCTCTCCAATACACAGAACTTTGCAAATCTGACCACGTTCTCCAACAGCATCCTCTGAAGATGACAGGCATCCCTGAAGATGCCCAGGCTTCCCCAGCAGCCTCTCTGCACGCTATCAGGTGCTACCTGCTCTAGACCTGTCACTATGCATTGCTCCTTTAAATCTTTTATACTGTATTTTTATTTTCATATTTTATTTCCATATTTCATATACACCACAGAACCTCAAAATGGTTGAGGCTCTAAGGCATCTCTGGAGATGGTCCAGCCTCACTGCTCAAAGTAGGGTCATTTAGGACCATGTCATCAGGTTTTGAGTCTCTCCAGGGATGGAGCCCCCATAACTTGGTCTTCACCAATTAATCAAATTAATGCTTTAATTTAACTTTTTATCACCCCTTCAACACCTCAAGCGCACGGAAGGACCATCCTAAGAGGTGGGATAGCCTCATGGCAGGCGCCGCGGGAGGGGTGGGGGGGAGAGAGGG
>NW_010198166.1:2493-3644 GCF_000695765.1 Mesitornis unicolor | reverse complement strand
CAGTTGTTCAGGGTAAATGAAGGGGACTCTCCAATGACAATCGATAGTTTTGTCTTGAAACTGTGTGTCAGCAGCTGCAGACATGCTGAGGAGTTGTGTTTGACCATCATGATTAGGGTCTGAACAACCCAGATTTTCACTGCTCTAAAATACAGTGACATGACCTTCTGCAGGAATGCAGAGCAAAAGGGAGAAGAGAGTTTCTGCAAATACATAAGAAACAGATTGTTTTATTACCTTTACATAGATAAGGAGATAAAAAACCTCAAAGCCTATAGAGTCAATGTAAACCTAATTAAAAATAAATGTTCTGTTTTAACAAATAGTGAGGATTGCTGATGACAGAAGAAGAGGCTTCTGGTGAGAGGAACACTGGTTTTAAAGGTAGGACTTTAAAGTTCTCGAGGTTTGATTTTTTTTCTCTCTTTTAAACTACAAAAAGATCTGGTGCTCCAGAGCTGGACTTGGTGCCAGAAGTTCAAGAATAGAGTGTGATAAGAGCACCAGAGAATTTTCTCTATATGTAGGAAGCTCCCCTGCAGAGTTTTACTGTGGCTCTGAGTGAAGTCCTGTCTCGCTAATAGTACGTTTGTTCTATCAGTGCTTTGAAGAAAGAAAAAAACAACAAACCACTTGATCTCTATATTAAGAAAAAATGTATCACAGAAGGCTGTGATACAATTCAGCAAGGCAAGAAATCTTCACATAATGTAGACTGTTGCTTCTCTAATGAAGTCCAGTATATGCTGATTTAAACATGCACCAGCAGAGTAAGTCAGATTCTCTTGCCTTGCTCCAGGGTTTCACATATCACTAAGGAAAAGTTAAGCAATTTTATTCCCAGTAAGATTTTAAATACTTCAGAAGTCAAAACTTAATTCAGGTCAGCTTTACAAACATTGTGCCTTCAAGACTTTCAGAATTCTGTATTCTTTTGTATTTGCTTGGAGTGAAGCTCATTCATTGCCAAGAAAAAAAGGCTCGATATGGGACTAATCCTTTCTTTGTCAGGAAACAGTGTTTAACAAAAAAGGGAAAGAAAGGCCTTTGAACAAAGCTTTGCTTACAAAAATGCTAGCTGCTGCAGCAAATACTTAGCAAGATGAAAATTTTTGGACTGTCATTTTCTGTGTTTCTAAGTGTGCAATGAA
>NW_010198166.1:0-2462 GCF_000695765.1 Mesitornis unicolor | reverse complement strand
AGAGTGTTATTAAGCCTGTGTTACTAAGACTACGTGAAAATCTACACTACATTGTGAATTTCTGACTAAATATTGTTATTTAGCCTCCTTAATAGTACAAGTTATGGTGGGTTCTAAGCACTCTGTTAATTACTTTAGTGCTTTGGTCACTCCTGTGCGCAAACAACATTCAGAAACCATTAACCATTGTACTCAGTGGTTGGCAGATATTTGGTCTGGAAGGAAGACTTTTTACTAAATTTTTCTGTCCCTTAAAATTTACTGTTGATTGATATCAAGAGCTAGAAATACAAAATATAGAGGAAAAGGGACATAAGTATTTACAGAAGCAAACAGAAATAGTCAGAAAATGTCCCTCAAATAAAATCAGAATTTCCAAAGATTCCAACCTGCACTTTAAAATTCTCTCCCAATTCCATCACATTTGTTGGTGTCAGATCTAAAATAGTCTCTCCTTTGTAGCTTCAGTCATGTAAGAAAAAAGCAATGAACCCAGTCCACTCCAAAAATTTTACAAATACTACATTTCCTTCAATCTTGTTTTTCTGGCATCTGAGAATATTAAATCCTTCATCACCTACCAGTTCTGTCAGGCAAATAAGTATAACATATATTTAAAAGAGTAGGAAAGAGGCTTGTTCATGGTTTCCTTTTGACTAGGGATAAACAGACAATTCTTGCCTTAATTGCTGCTTTTTTTCTGCTTGCTTCATGTATTTCTGGAATTAGCATATTGATTTCTCAACCATTTAGAGAGTGTCTTATTATTCTTATCCCTATGGCAACTCAAAAGGTTCTCTGTTTTTCTTATTAATCCAATCATTAGGCTTTCCTTTCTTTTTCATCTTCCCCTTCCCTTTTCACTCGTATTGTCTCTTATTTTCACATACAGAGGCTTTTATCATCTGTTCCCTTCAAAAGTAATTTACAGCACCTCCATTAGGTCTGTAAGATGATGTTTCAAGGTGTTCTTTCTGTTCTCTGGGAGGTATCTTCACACTGTCCTTGCCTCACAGGATGTTATTTCTTGGTGACAGCTGTCACAGCACTGCCAACACCATCTGTGAAGCCAGAGCTCCAGAATTGTCATTGCTGGCCTGAGATGTTATCCTTAAAGTGGAAATATCAGTAGAAACCCATGCTCTCTACTGTTCCATGCTCATGAATCCCTTCTGTTGTGCTCAGTGTGCCTGGGTGGTGCTACCAGAGAAGGGAGCAGTTGTGGCAAGCCTTTAGGGACAACATGGTCCTGGACTTTGGGCAGCAATCCCATTCCCTTGTGTAATGGTCAGTTCTGCAGATGGGTGTTTCCACCCTCTCTTTACTTTGGGAGGGGCATCTGTTTCACCTTCGTGCATTTGTGGCTGTAAAGAGGGGCGAAGACGTGACCCTCTTTTCCTGATAAAGGAGATGATGGTTCCTCTGCCCATCGCAAAAATAAAAATAAATTCCTTTAACCCAAGTATCTTTCAAGCAAGTACTTTGCCAGAGAATTAACTTCCCACACATGTTGTGCTCTCCCTCATTTTCTACTAGCAAAATCCAAGTGTTCAATGCATACAGCCCCAGGATATTTTCATGAAAAATTCATAAATAGCAGACTCAGCCTCCTGAGAAAAGTAAAGTACGTTTTCTAATATAGCCAAATAGCTTGACTTTTGAATGTTTTACATTTGTAACTGAGGCCCTGTAATCTATGTTAATTGTTGTCAGTAAATGAGGTACTTACGATCAATTCATTAAAAATTTACATGTAATTTCCTTATGGGTAACTGTCATGAAAAAGAATGGATGTTTGAAGAGTTTATTGTTATAAAGTAGTTATGTTAAAGGTATGACACATATATATACACACAGTACAACATGTCTCCTTTATATGTTTTTCTTTTTTAAATATATAGTTCTAAGAATGTATTAAGTTATTTGGCATGAAAGATCAAAGATTCAGTAGTAAAGAGCTGTCTAACTTCCTGGACCTCCATCCTGGCCACCCAGGGCCATAAGGTACTGCTTCAAAAGCCATCCTCCAGCCAACAGCTACAGATGTAGGTTCAAGCCTGCTCTCTTTCTGTCATCAGCAATCAAAGAAGCAGCCTGTTCTTTCAGTTCCCAAATGTTAGGAAATATGTACTTTTGTGATGACTTGATGACATGATGACTTTTGCTGACATTAGTAATATTTCACAGGGCCAAAGCTGATGAAGATTTCTGCAGTTTCACAAAATATCAAAATATCCTCTGGCCACCCCACAAAAATACTCTCTTTCTGAAGTACTGAATGAATCACAGCTTGACCCAGACCAGTGATGCTACCTTACCCCACCAATGATCTATCTTGCAAATGGAGAGTGTGTTAAACCCAAATTTGGTTCTATTGGACATTTTTATGCATATTCTTGCACAAAGCAACATCACCACAACCTGCAGCCCATGCTACCAACACTTGTAGTTGCTGTGTACTT
>NW_010198165.1:2287-19879 GCF_000695765.1 Mesitornis unicolor | reverse complement strand
GACCGGGAGGGGCTATCACCACCGTCCCGACCAGGGCACCAGCACACCCTGGGGCACCCCGTACCGGGCATTCCCGCACCACCCTGAGCATCCTGCACCGCCCTGGGCATCCTGCACCGCCCTGGGCATCCTGAATCCTGCCCCACTGCACCCTGTACCTGTGCCAGCCCCTCTGCATGAGTCCCCCTCCATCCCCGTGCATGGCCCTGTGCTGCCCCGGTGCACCCCACAGCAGCTGGAGCACCCTATGCCCTCCAGCCCCAGCATCTTTCCCCACGGCCAGGGGAGCTGCCCCTGCCTCTCCCATTGCTCCCATTAGCAGTGCCCAGCTAATTCAGGGAAGGATTCACCAGGTACCAGTATGGAACGTCCCATCCCAAGTGCAGCCCTTCCACCTGTCCACCCCTTGCCATGCACCAGGCGTTGGGCTCAACAGCCACAGCCCCATTAGGCCCCAGCAGAGCTGTACAACAAAGCCCCAGCGCCTCTGTTGTTGCCCTTTCCTCCTGGTACGCTCACTCCCAGTGTGGAGATACCTTCCCCTCCCACACACAGCCTCTCCTCCAGCCTGCCTCTGCCCACGGCAGGACCACCTCTCTGATTCAGTCCTGCCTGATGGGATTACAGAAATCATTTGAAGCAAGGCATGGATTTGGGTCCTGCTGGGTGTGTCTGGTCTCTGCAGCTCTCTGCCATAGCCAGGGCAGCGTCAGCCACGACGCCTGCTCAAAGAGGAGGACGTGCAGTTACCAGCAGACACCTCCATGCTTTCTGATCCAGGCTCGGCCTCCCTCCTGCTGCCAGAGCTGCAACACACACCCTGCCCGGGCTCCAGGGAGCAGCCCCAACTTCCCGTTGAAGATACTTGCGCAGCAGCGTGCGAAGGGCAAGCATTTATTTTGGCTCTTCCGCACACCAGCAGCACACGCGCTGAGCCAGAGAACGTGCAGCTGCAGGGACATCCCCGCACTCCAACACAGGTTGGGCCTCACCTGCCCCAGTGCCTTCTAACTGCTGTTGTAGAGCAGGTTGGGGCTCTCCCGCCCCATTCCCTTTGCAAGGGACTGCTCACTGGTGGACAGCAGCTCGACTGATTTTGTTGCTGGCCTATTACATGCAGGGTGAGCCACACGCGGCCACTCGGTATGGCCTTGAGCAGACAATATGGTCCATCACCCCAGGAGATGGACACACGACCCTGCCCTGTGCCCACCAGGGTTCATCGGTGCTGAGAAGCATCTTGAAAGGGTCCCTGGAGCAGTGCAACAGGCAGAGCTGCAAGCAGGTCTCCCTGGGGGTCTATGGGGCACAACCTGCTCCTGCCCACCCATCGCCCACCATGCCAAGCCTTGTGCAGCCTTGGGCTTCTCTCCCTGCGCTGAGCACACACTGTGCAGCATCACCTGCACACGCTGCCCATGGACCCTGCCCAGGCACCCCTTCGGGCTGGCCAGGGAGCCCAGAACCAAATGCACACACCTCACTCCAGGCCGGTGGCCACAGCAGCACAGCCACGTGTGTGACTCAATGGGCAGGGTGTAATAAAACCCCTCTGGTTGCCTCTGGCTCTGTCACAAGCAGCGTTTAGCTGTGTTTCGGAGAAGGAGCAGAAGGGCTGGAAGCTGTCAGCCTTGCTTAAAACCACCATGGCTCAGCACTAATGTGCAGCACAGCGGCAGTGGCTGTAAGGCACACAGCCAGGCTGGGTAGCGCACAGCTTCCCAAACGTGCCCCATGCCATGGACAGGTTCTCACGCTCCACCATAGCCTCCTAAACCCGCTGAAAACTTCTGGGCAGCCAGAGGGTCCTGTGAGGTCTTGGAGACTGGGTCTGTCACCATGATGGAGCTCTGAAGTCCTGCTTGTCCCATACAGACCCGGCCTGTCAAGCAGCTGGCACAGCTGGGGGGAGCCTCTTAGGGGAGGGAAGAGCAGGGGCAGCCCTATTGCTGGGCCATGCAGGAAGGCAGGGTCCCCTGGCAGCAGGCACCCACAGCCAGGGAGGGACAAGACAGAGTGATCCCTAGGGTGCTTTTGCCAGATCCCTGGGACCCTGAGGAGCACAAAGCAGGAGGTCAGCACCCAACTCCGTGCCCTCCAGCTGCAGCACCCCAGCTCTGCCCCAGCTGCTGTGCAGGCAGCACCCCTGCCTAGAGCTGCCCATGGCTGCGCTGCCTTCTGCTGCAGAGAGCCACCCTCCTCCTACCTCCAGCACAGCGGCAGCGATGCAGAAGGCAGCATCCAGGAAGCTGCGTGGCATAGGCTCAGCTGCCTCCCAGCCCCAGCAGAGGAGGGGGCTGCCGGCCACAGCCACACACATCAGTAAGAGGGGCTTCTTCTGCCCAGAGCTAATGCCCAGCTCCCCCAGGCTGTGCCTCTGCTGGCCTCGGGGCCCTTCCTACCCACACCTCAGGCAGGATGTGGGGGGAGCACAGGGGTTCCTCAGAGCAGGGGCCAGTGAGCACAGCCATGGCTGTGAGCAGGGCTTCTCCATCTGGGGTCACCCAGCAGAGCCCATGGCTCCCCTGGGGCATGAGGGACCAGACAGGGACCATCCAGCCTGATGATCATGGAAAGGGACAAGAGGAGATGCACAGGAGAAGCGGTCCTGCACGCACATCTGTCTATCCTCATTAACAAGGGTGTCCATCTCTGTCAGACCTGGCCACCACCACCTTCCAACTCTCCTGCACCAATGCAGCAGAAGCCTGCTGCAGGGGTGGGGTGAAGGGGGCAGTTTAGGGATGAGCAGGGTGCACGGGGGGTGGTGCCAGGCAGCCCACACAGCTGTGCCCCTGAGATCAGCCACATGCCTGCTTCCCAGGGAGAAATGGGCTCAGCTCCAGTTCTTGGCCCATCAGCCAGCATATGGGGCGCTGCTTAGGGGCATGGATAGCCCCCACACAGCCTGAGCCCCACCATCCCTCCTTCCTCTCCACTCCCTAAGCTTGCCTTCTTGCACTGGCCCACCCTACACAACTGTTTATTTGCCTTTAGATTAAGATCAAGTCCCTGAGAGCTTCACCATACCCCACACAGATGGGACAGAAGGAAGACACTGGTCAAGAAAGCTACCAGAGGGAGCACAGGTCAATGGTCCACAAGCAAACTGCTGAGGGAGAAGAGAAAAAAAAATATAGAAGAAAGGTGCAGGCGACGGCAGTTTCCAGGTTCAACAGACAGCAGGAGTGGAAAGCACTAAGCTAAAGCAGCCTGCTACAGAGAGAGATAAGACTCCATGCTGGCAGGCTGCATTAGCCAGGTCAAAAGTTGAGAATGCTGCGTGTTACCCAGCCAGAGAACGCACTGTGGCTGTCAGGAAGGAGCTAGCACAGGAGCCTTGGTGCTTATCAGCAAAACTGCTGTGAGAAGCAGTGTTGCAAGTGCCCTCGGTCTGCAGCTCCCCCAAGGCTGCTGAGGTACCAGCCTGAGTATCTCAGAAACTGCTGGGGCTGGGACCAGGGGCGTACCCTGCAGTGTAACGGCCTCTTTGCTCCATACCATGTCCTGGTGAACATGCCACAGGCTCCTAGTAAAGCTCTACATCAACACAGAAAACCTACAAAGCTTGCACAAGCCCTTGCAAGCATGTGAGCACCAGCTTACCGAACAGACAGGGAAGAAGGGCTTTCTTTCCCAAATTGTTTAGCTCTTCACAAAAGCCGAAGGTGTAGAGGTGCTAATGGGCTGTACTGGGAAGAGCGCTGAGGAGGAAAGGCAGGCTCTGAGTACACATTCCTTTTGCAAAGTAAGCTCTCTGTATTCATCCGAGAATGTCTGCAGTACAGGGTTCATCTGGTATAAATAAAGTACAAAATTTTACAATGTCTTAATCATTATTTTAACAAAAATACTAAAAACTGAGTAAAAACTGAAACCAAAGTGGGAAGGGAGACTATCAGCCACAAAGGATCTCCATAAACATTTGTAGAAATCAGATAGTAAAAACACTTTCTCTGTACAATAAAACCATCCTCCTGGCATCTCCCTGCGAGATGGGCAGCAGCAACACTGAGGCCACGGGCCCAAGGACAGAGGCTGGGGGCAGCCCCAGTTTGTGGGTCAGGCTGAAGAGGCTGTATTCAGTCCACAGTGATGTCTCCCTCCTGGACCAGGCTGAAGTGCCACAGATCAGTAGCGTCCAAACGGGTTGTTGTTCTGTTGTGTCTGTGTATCTGTTGAGGCCAAGACAGAAGCAGACAGTCACAAGGTCTGGTTCAGAAAAGACATCCCTCTCCCCGTACCACCAGCACAGCATGAGGAGTGTGTTGCAGGCTGTGAGACAAAAAATATGAACTTTATGGCACTCTCTGCTCATTTGTCTGAGCCTTTAGGCAGCAGCACAGTCAGGACCCCATGTTCTTTGAGGAAAAGGCACAAATGTGCCAGTCCTGATCCTGAAACTTCTCCCTTGTGGTGGGATTGGTGCATCATAACAAAGCCCCGAAAGGTGGCAGCTAGCCAGGAGGATGAGTTTATGGATGAATTATTCGATTTTGAAAGAAAATCAGCCCTATAAGATTGCACAACACCTGCAGCCATACAAGCTGCTCAGACAGCTAGCGCTGAACACTCATCCCAAGGCACACCCAGAAACCCATCAGTGAAGGTTTCAGGGTCAACTATCCTGGTTCCCTGTCAGTGCCGCAGTACCAGCGAAGGACGTACCCAACGGACTTCCAGGTGGCACAAAACGGGCATGAAACGTGGTACAGTTATATTCAAGATCCTAATGAACTTCCAAGACTCTAATGAACTTCCAAACTGCTGGGACTGATGTTTTGTGATGCACAGTGCTCACAGTATACTTGGGTACCGTCCAGTCAATACAATTCTGTAGCTTTTTTTCCTGAAATCCCATCAGCACGTTTGACCCCAATCCCGACTAAGTGAAAAGAGAGCGGCGTAACCTGGCTAACCTGCTCTCCTTCTCAACTCTGCTGGACAACAGCACATTCAGAGATCCCCCAGAGCCTCCTAACACAGCCTATCCTGGGCCTCAAGTATTCTTGTTGCCCTCCCACGAGCTGCTCCTCATTTATGTCCTGCTTTCCACTCCATCCAAGACACTACAAATAAGAACTCCAGATGGTTCCTGGTGGAACTGGTGCAAACCCAACGAGGGAGCATGGAAGCTGCATGCTGACACATGGCTGCATTGGACCCACGCATCTGTTCCATATAAAACAGCTCCGTTTGCTGTACAGACAGGATACAAAAATATGGCTAATCTGCTATATTCAGATTCTTATGAGGTCTTCCTACACTTGGATATCCTGGCTGGGATCCTTGCACAGACTTGTAGTTTGTCACTCAGGCTAGTGGGAAACTTAGCACATTAAAACTTGTGGTTTAGGGAGGTGGTTTTTTTTTGTCACAAGGACTAAGAATTTTCCATCAGGGAACAAGTATAAGCACAATTTCCAAGCCCTCACTGCACACGTTATTACATCTAGCACAGTCTCACACTTAATGCACTCCAAAAACACCTGTGCAGTCCATTTCTGGATATTTTCATAGCATGTCTATCATTTTTACGGCAAAGCAGCCAGGGAGGTGACAGTAAAACAGCAGGCCATTCAGAAGGGAACAGCACAGACACTGGGTTCTGTTTCTGGATCCCCAGAGCCAGCAGTTCAATGCAGATTATAGGAATGCAGCGCCAGACTGAATGCCATCTATGCCATTACCCTGTCTGGGGCGGCAGCCGTGGAAGCCCACAGAACACCACAAACACAGCAAGCGCACGGCAACGCTTCCCACAGCACCCTCCCTGCCTCCAATAAATCTTGCCCTGATCATGAGATGAACACAACATCTCTGGGTCATAGGATCACAGAATGGTTTGGGTTGGAAGGGACCTTAGAGATCATTCAGTTCCATGGGCAGGGACACCTCCCACCAGATCTGACTGCTCAAAGCCCCATCCAACCTGGCCTTCCAGGGAAGGGGCACCTACAACTGGGCAACCTGTGCCAGTATCTCACCACCCTCACAGTAAAGAATTTCTTCCTCATATCTAGTCTAAGTCTACCCTCTTCCAGTTTAAAGCCACTCTACCTCGTTCTATCGCTACCTGCCCTTGTGAAAAGTCCCTCCCCAGCTTTCCTGTAGGAACTGGAAGACTGCAATAAGGTCTCCCCAGAACCTTCTCTTCTCCAGGCTACCAAGTGAGTGCCCCAGGATCGCAGCCTCCCTGTCCCCCTCTCAGAGGTCATCTGCAGCAGAGGAAATACCTCTGAATGCTTTAAAGCTGTAGACTGGACCCTTCTGGGAAAGCTGCATCGCAGCTCCAACAAAGGCTCAGCTCCCTTGTCCCTCTGCAGGCAGCAGAAGGAAGGTCGCTCACAAGCTGGCAAGCACTGCCTGCCCTGCTGCTGTGCCCCGTGGGCCAGGAGCTGTTAAGTCCTGATGCCACCTCCCTGCCAGCAGCACTTATGGCCTCAGACAGTCTGGCTTGGCCTTGCTTCTCTACACCAGGGTACCTGCAATAGGAAACAGTGGGAGGAGACTAGGGACAGGATCAAGAACACTGAGGCTTACTGGAAAGTTGCTGTTGAAGCTGTCGAACCAGAGCAGCTGTTTGTTGCTGCTGCTGCGTCTGCTGAAGGCCCTGGCGCTGGAACTGCAAAGAGAGAAACGTAGTTACAGCCACACCACCTGGCTGGCAGCCTTGGCATTCACACAAGCCCACAGAAGCACAGGGGATGGAGAAGGGAGGGATGCAGGTGGAGCACCACTGGATTTGTGCTGGGCTATGACATTCCTCTGTCTCGAGGGAACACTCACAATGGGCTGCTGGGGGGGGAGAGCCTGCATCCCAAGCCCTGGGGGCTGGCCCTGCGCCTGCGGCTGAGGCACTGTGGAGACCTGGGGCTGCTGCTGCGGCTGTGCCTGCGGCGGCTGGGGCTGCTGCTGCTGCTGTTGTTGCTGCTGCTGCTGTTGTTGTTGTTGCTGTTGTTGCTGCTGTTGTTGCTGTTGCTGTGAAGATAAAAAGAAGGGACCATCAGGGAACTGTCTGGGCAAGGCAGACAGCAACAGGGCACAGGAAGGGCTGATGGAACAAGGACGTTCCTGCAGTAACATATCCTCTTACACCATTTTCCTAACAGGTACCTAAATTACCCAGATTTCACCAGGACCATGCCCTAGGCTGAGAAATGGCTAGAAATACAAGGACAATAACAAAGTTCTTCTGCAAGATGAGGTATCGACAGATGCCAGGAAGAGAACTCAGTCTCCTGGTCAGCTGGGGAATGACTAGGAGCAAACAAGATACAAGAATAGAAAACAACCAACAGCTACCTCAAGGAGGTCAGCTGGTTCAACTCTTGCCTCCTGGTTAAGATCAGCAATAATGGCTTCACTGAGTATTTGCCTGACCTGTTCTCAAAAATTTTCCAGAGGTAGCAGCAGAGCTCCTATAACCTCCCTACACAATCCCCTCCAGGTCACAGTTACTCCTACTACTGGAGTTTTCTCTACCCTGAATCTCATATGTTATGATTTAAGGACATTTCTTGTCCTACAGCCACGGGACAAGAACAGATAAGGGGTTTTTTGGCTTCTTTAGAAGACAAAAAAAACGGAGACTCCTCTCTCCTTTTGTCTCTGCCCAACTTGATGTCCAGCGATTTCAGCCTTTTCTTCTCAGTTACATTCCCCAGCTCTTTGATCCGTCTTGCTGCCCTTCTCTGCCACTTATGCCAGCTGGTGCTGCACTTCAGTAAAAGGATGCAGCTAAAACTGGATGCAGGGCTCCAACCTAGATGTTGACAGGAGTAGTTACAGTGAAAAGAATATTCAGCGTGTTGACTTGGAGTCAGAATATACCCAAAGATCAAGTTTTTTTCATTTTTTCTGATTTTCAGATATTTCTCTCATCTTTGAACTCTCTAGATCAACAGAACTTCTAGCAGAAATAGAAAAATACTAATGCTAACATTGAAAAACTCAACATGCACATGTTGTGTACACTGTGCTGTACAGTTCCAATCTGGCTCAAAAGGATAAGGGTTCAAACCCTGAACAGACTCAGAAAACAGCCAAAAATACACTCAGGAGAAGGGACAGTATCTTATGGGAGGAGGTTAGAAAAACCTGACCTATGGAACCTGCGAGCACTCTCCAGGAATACAGCGGGTAAACTTCAGAGAGGAAGAAGAGCCAGTAAACAACAGCACACAGTGGAAAGTAATAACTGGGTACAAGAACGAGTCACAGACACATCAAGGATTCAACTCAAAGGGAGTGAGTTTCTAGAATAGCCTCTTAAATCTCAAACCAGTCTGGCCACTTAGGTTCTTGAAATGGATGCTACAACCTGGGTACACAAGCAAGCAGATGACCGGCTAAAAGAGCCAGGATACTCCTGATTTCAAGTCTTACTTTCTTGCAACAGCTGACTACCAACCCATGCAAGACAAACCAAGAGGCCATCTGTCCTTTCTACAAGCCACTGCACTGTGATGGTCAGCTCAAGCTCCAGGAGTCTGTTCTGCATCTGGTCTGCTTCTGAGAATGCAGGAGGAGTCACAGTAACGGGAGATTCTGAGTACTCCACTTAAAAAGTTTTAAGCAACAAAGAAATGTCAGCTAAAAGCTGAAGGTATACATGAAGTCACTGAGCTAGAAGTACTAGCAGTTTGTCTGAGGCATGTTCTTTTTCTAAATATGAGTGATGGACAACGTGAAAAGAAACCAAGTGAATAGTCAGGCCTAAAATCTGCTGACTTATGCTTCAGGTAGTCTCTCGTCCAGTGCAAGGCAGCAATTCTCAAATCCTGCTGACTGCAGCTCTCTGCTGGAACCAGTGTCTCACTCAGGCCCCTCTCCGAACACAAAGCCTCAGCACTCTATGCCATGTGAAGTCTCTCCATATTCTACAGGTTTGCTAGAGCTTGTCAGAAGGTATGCAATTCACCAATTAATCTAAACTACTTCTGTGTTTCTCTGTCAATTCAGTATATTTCTGCAGCTCCAAGAAACATATTTATAGCTGTATGCAAGTATTTAATATTCATAAGACTGTAATGCAAATCCATGGAATATTTGTGTCCGTTTTCACACGCCTGAACTTCTTCGAACCTGGAGAGCTGGATCTAACAGCTTCCTTTGGATCAGCTTTTCACCATCCACTGTTAAATGTGGAGTACATGGACTGACTCACACCAGATCTCCTGCCATGGGAAACAGCAACCAACGCTTATCTTGATCCTGTGAAAATGCAGATATGCCCCTAAAAATGATCTTGTAAGGAACAACTCTACCTGCCCTTGTGTGGGCAGGGGGATTTTCACTTCGTTTCCAGCTCCTGCAACACTCGTAAGACAGCAAGCTTTCTGCTCACTCTTACCAGCTCAGCTGGAGCAGGAAGAGGTGAAGTGAGGCCACAGAGGACTAAACAGACCTTTACTGCTCCTAACTTCCCTTTAGCTCATGCTGGGTGACTAGAAAAAGGCAGCATAGCAGGTGTCTCCATTGCGAGTGGCCAACTCTAAGGAAGGGAGAACCGTCTAGCGAATTATTGCAGACAGCCCCCAAGAGTTAACATCCTTCCTGGCACAGAGGGGCTGAGCAGAGCGTTGCTGACAAAGAGGTAAGCAGTGCTGGGCAAGCCTCCTCCAGCTCCAGCAGCTTTCCTCCCATCAGCAACCACTCACCCTCAGCATCTGCTGCTGCTGTTGCTGCTGCTGCCTCAGGTACTGCTGCTGCTGCTGGTCAGGCAGTATCTGGCTGGGTCGGATTCCTGTGGGCACTCCTTGTGGACCCAAATGGTTCATCCCACTTATCATGGGGGCCTGTTGTATCGACTGGTGAGGAAACCTGCAAGAGAAAAAGGACAAGCTCATGGAGTAAAACATTAATGGGCAGCCAGCTTCTTTAATCCAAACCTGACTTCTGCCATGGACAGGAGACACAGCCCCAACAGCCCCTTGCAATCCATGCTGCCCCTCTGCAGAAAGGTGAGGGACACCAGGGCCTCTCAAGGTTTTCAACCAACCTGTTTTCCCTAGAAGACCTAAAGTAACTTGGTCCACTGTTTCTGCATGGTTTCCCTGCTGGATTTATGCCTGCTCAGAAGCAGTGGAAATCCCATATCTGGCCCTTTGTTGGTGATCTGCTGGTTAGATTTAAAACCAAAACTATGACTCTCCCAGGTAATTCTTCTCATACTTCCCAATTCCACCTTTCCCTGGCTGGTAATGCTGTCTCCTGCTTCCAACTAGCCTCCCCCAATTTCATCCTGCCTCTCAGTTTCCTCCCAGGGTCAAAATCTGGACAAAGATATTCCCCTGAGTGTGTGAAGGACTCAGACACTGTATAACACAGCATGGAGAACAGGGTTTTCACAGACTGCTGTTAGGGCAGTCTGAGCAAAGCAGGGAAGCCCTTGATGAAATACAGCTTATGAACATTCAGTAGCGTGGGAGGTACCTCTGTGTGTTGCCCAAAGTGTGACCATAGCCAGGGGCCTGCTGGTGTACGTAGCCACTTGGTCTCTGCTGCATCTGTCTAACAGGATCCACCAGGGCAGGATTAGAGCTGGGGTGGGAATTCTGATAGGGCTGGCCAGAATAGGTAGGAGGTACCATCGTGCCTGATTGGGAGGGATGCTGCTGAAGGCCTATGTGGGAGACGTAAGGTGTGTAACCCTGAAATGAAACAAAAAGCCTTTATCAGTCATGGGGTAAGGTACAAAAAATTTGGAACACAGGATATCAGCCTCCTGCAAACACTGTTGCAAGGCTGCTCATCCCTGGGATTCAGATTCATGCTGCCCAATAAACAAGTGAGAAGAGCCAAGAGATTTCAGGATTTAGCAGCAGAAATGAAGATGCTGCCCTGTGCTGGAGCCAGATTCCAGTCCTACCTGCTGTCACTGCCACTTACCTGGGAGGGCTGCAGGGCTCCATAGGATGGGGTTGGAGCCATCTGGCGCACGGGCTGCTGGCCCATTATGCCTTGGCCCTGCTGGAAGGCAACAGAGGAACATTTCTTTTAACATCTCCAACAAGCAGGACACTGCTGCTCTCTTTTCAGACAAGTAGCTTCACTGCTAAACCTATGAGGCTGCTACAAAGCATGCAGATGCTAATGACTTCTGTCTCACCCTGACATGAGACAAATAGGCCCTACCACCCCAGAGGCAGGATGTGCCTCTCTCACTGCCCAACAGCCACAGATGCTTCAGTGCATCCCACTGACAGCCTCCACCAGCTGTAGTGACATGGGCACACAAAGCAGGTGGCAAACACAGCACCGCACCAGAGGAACAGAAAGACACATGAGACAGCATCTTTCCAGAGCAGAAACAGAGACAGGGTTGGAGAGTTCTGGCTAGAAGGGATAACCCCAGCAAACAGCTTGGGCTTGTTGTACCGCAGGGTCCAGCAGCAGTAAGAGCACAGCTCTGACTCACCAACTTTGCTTGAAGCTGCTGCCTCAGTATCTGTCCCTGGGACACTGGAGGCTGCTGCCTGTACACTGCTGGCTTGTAGGAGGGGTCAATACCCATCATGCTCCCCATCCCTGGAGGCAGCACACCACTATAGGGAGGACGACTCTGAACAAGTTTCCCCAGCGGCATGCGTACAGGTCTGTAGGATGTATCCAGCCGAGGGCCACCTGCAAGAGGAAGAGAAACAGGCTGAGTAGTCACACCCTATTGCTGAGCCTTGTGCTCCCAAATGACCGTTCATCACTGTATCCAGACATGACAGGCAAACAGGGAAAAGCACAGGACCATCTCACAGAAGGAGTTCGTACAAGAGGTTCTCAAAGAGGTGCAATATACTCATCTCTCCTGTGCGCTTACCTGCTGGAAGAGGCTGATTCTGGGCATAGAGACCCACTGGTGACTGCCCATATGCCAGCCTTGACATAGTGCTTCCTGACTGGTGATGCAAGAGATCCGTAGGCATACCAACTCCATATGAAACTCCTCGGCTAGGGCCCAACACAAAATCCTGCAAAGGCAAAGAGGGAGTAAGGAAGATCAATGTGCACTAGGAATTCAAGAATCGATGAAGAGTATGAAAGGGTTGCTAGGAGGAAAATGAAAGTTCACAGGAGGAAGCTTGGGATGCTATCTGAGCTGGGCAGGCTCCTTCCCTCCCATCGGGGATTAAGAAAGTGTTTGCTCTGCCCCAGGCTAGAGAGAGCAGCATAGAGCTCCAGCACTCCCAGCTGAGAGGAAACACATCCCATCTTTACCATTATGCCACTCGTAGGCTCCTCATGAAGACTCAAGGGAGTGCTCTGTGACTAGGAGGCACACGGACACAGGGGGTCCATAGCTGTTGGGCAGTCAATTACCTCAGTTTTGCTGGCAGACTGGTTGCGTTTCTTGGTTTTGCTCTGTTTCTTCTTGCGTTCTTCAGTAGAGGTGGCAGGATTGGAACTTGTTTTATCAGCCTTGGCTGGTTCCGCAGCTTTCTTCTCTGGCTCTAAAGCCACAGGTGTAGGAGGCTCTTCCTCTTCAGGGGGCAGTGGCAACGGCTCCAGGTAGTAACTACGGGGCTTGGGTTTCAAGTGTGTGTGGTACAGAAGAAGCCTCTGCTGTTCTTCAAATCTAGACACCTTGCGATCTACCCGGACTGTCCCAAACCATCCCCAGGAGAGGGGGGCTGAGTGCTTTAAGCCCTCAAACAGATCCCAAGGGGAAATCTTCTGCTTTGTAGAGACTTGCAAACCCTTTAAAACAAAAGAAATAAGAACCTCCAAGTCCCTGCTGTTTCTCCTACGAGGGTACAGGAAAATCTATGCTTTCCTTCATCAACAACTGCCAGTTTCCTTCATCCCATCTCTGCCAGACTTCTGCACACTGACACTGCCCAGTAACTCACTGACAAGGATTTTGGATTTCTCTTTTGTCTTTATTGCCATATAAAGCATAAACCGAAGTTTAAATGACTTCTCAGGCCACAGCAGCATGTATTGCTGAGCATTAACACCCAGCTTTGCCCTTTTTGCACATGGTTATGTGCCAGCTTGTCTGTGTGCAGCCAGACGCTTCAAGCTCAGCAGGGAACAAGGTGCTGCATACAGATGCCTCCCAAGCTGTGCAGACTCAAGGCATCAGAGGACAAGGTGACACCTGCACTCAGGAGCCATGATGCAGACAGAAACAGTTCACTTACCTCCTTCTTGAAGATGGAGTCAAAACCAGCTATTTTATTGCCTTTGGTGTCAATGAGGGATCCCTGAGGTTCACAGGTGATAACATCTCGGGTCTGCTTGGGAAGTGGCAGTAGCTGTCGTACCTTCTCCAGGCTGTCAGATTGCCGGTCCCCCAGCTCTTTCTGCACAAGTGGAATAGAGAAGACTTGAAGAATCACTCAGGAAAAATAATTCAAAGCCCACCTCTGCCTCTTCTGGTATCGACCTCCACCCCTGCATTACCTCTCACCTTTGCACCCTTCAGCTCTACAGAGCCATTGGGACCACCCTCATTGCTTCATCTAAACAGCAGCAACAGGACAAGTACCATTCATGAGACACAGGTCAATCTGCATAGTTGGACAACCACAACACAGCACATACTGTTCCCCATACAGGGCCTGGTGTCCCTCACCCTGAGTTTCTTGACAAGATTCATGTACGCCCGCTTGTTCTCCTCCATGCTGCCCTGAGAAATACTGGACATATCAGCAGCCAGGGTGCCGTTGATGAGAACACTCAGCATGTCCAACACGGTAGTGAAGAGCTCACTGTTGGTCAGAGCAGAAAGGTCAAAGTCACCTGAGAAGCAGATATAAAGCCTCTGGCATCATAGTAACACCAAACATTATGAGATGGCCCAGAGTAGTCTACCGTCAGAAGTGCCAAGCACTCTTCAGACTAACCTCCCACACTAATCCCTCTTTTGTTGTGAACACCAGAGGGTGTTTACGCTTGAGTGAAGTGCAGTATCACAGATTAAGACTGGCCTCCTGTCTACCCATTCAGCTTCTCAAAAAAGCAGGACCAGGCTCAGCTCTCCCCTGCCTATCTCTTTGCATCTGGAAAACCAAGTTTGCTCTGGATATGCCAGAGTGCACCTGGATGCTAGGACCTCAGCTGTAGCCTGCTATTACTCTGAAGTCTCTTTTGGCTGTCACTGTACTTCTGACAGATCGCCTAGAGACGGCTAGCTCACATGAGAAAAGGGGTCATGCTAACCACTGCCTCCCTTGGTAAGCGTATGGATCAGAAGTCAGACAGAAAGTTACTTGTTTGACTGCATGTCCACGGTGCCACTGCTGATGATGTCCAGAAGAAGCACAGCCCATTCAGTCGTCTGCTGTGTACTGCGTTGAACTGTGTCAAACATTCCCCCCACCTGGAAGAGAAAAATAGTTTACTTGCAAGGACATCACAAAGAAACACTAATATTTAAGTGGGAAAGGAGCCTAAATGAGAGCAACTTCTGTACTACAACAAGTCCTACTGAGAGCTGAAGGAGACTCTAGTCAGCAGGACAAACCTCAGGTGCAAGTAGTAGTGCCGTGGACTGCAAAAGAATTGAAATGGTAAGGCAAATCTCCAAGATCGAGATCAAAACTGTGGATTTAATCCTTGCAAAATAGAGCAAGGGAGTTTTTCCATGAACCCCATCCCACTCAGGGCTCAAGACCTAGAAGAAGCACAAGTGCCTCTCCTACTTCCTTGCCTCAGGACATACATAGCCTCTCCAGTGCATGCGTGTTCCAAAAAAAGGTAAAAAGGCAGACAACTCTTCACCCCATATGGTTAAGCTCTTTTTTCTGCAACTGCTCACCAAGTTCAGCCGTAGCTTCAGGGCCTCATGCATCAGCTGCTTCGCTTTGCAGTCATCTTGGTACTGATCTTCTCGCCAATTCGTAACAATCTAAGAAGTTTAGAAGAGAGGGCAGACCTTACAAGTTGTACACTCAAGTTTATAGAGAGCAGCTTGTACTGTCCAGTGACTCAGAGACGATCAGCTCGAGCACCCTATACCAACCAGAGTAAGATGTTTGCCTTATGGACCAGACAACACGCCCAAGGACATGCCCAATAGCCTGCCTGCTGGAGAAGCGAGCCCTTGAGCCTGCTGGAAAAGTGAGGGGAGAAGCAAGGCACCTACCTGCTGGACCTGACTGTACAGAGAGGTGAGGAGGCCTTCCCGCTGCTCATCCTGTCCTTTCAAGCATGTTAGCACCAGTGACAGAAATGGCTGCTGGCTCAGGAGGGACATGCTGCAGAGAGAACAGAGACAGAGCTATACTGCCAGGCGGGGGGGTCAACACAAGCAGCATTGCCTGCCCTGTCCCCAGGACTCACCTCTTCTGCTTCTGGCGGTCCCGCTCTTTGCGGGATGATGACCCCAGATGCTGTCCTTTCTCCAGTTCTTCTCCAGCAGCTTTCAGCACATGGCCCTGTACTGACGTTGGAAGCTTGGCAATCAGAGGGGCCACCAGCCACACTCCTGATCTCTCCAGGGAGCTGTGACAACACAGGAGAGAAAAGCAGTTTGCAATCCAACCTATGATTCAGACTTGTCTACCAGGCATGCTGGGACCACACCTACCTGAGGATGGGTTTGGATTTGTTGCTGGCAGGTGTAGTACTTGCTGAGCTACTGATATTGTTGACTCCATTGCCAGTAGAGCTGGTCTCTGCTGATTGCTGGAATACCTCAATGGTGGCCTTTGCTATATTTTCTAACAAGGAGTTCATCTCCTAGAGGTAGAGAAGAAAAAACAGCCAAGTCCTTCTCTGAGAGCAGCCACTGACAGAGCCTGCACATTTCAACACAGCTCGGTACAAACCCAGTTTGTCAACTTCCCCATGGCTGCTGCTCTTCAGGTCTCAGACTCATCTCATCCTTCTCATGCTCAGCTTTCACAGGCCTGACTCCCTCCTTGTTTACTTTTTCCCCTCTTCCCACCTCGGCTAGGCCGCCTCCCCACCACCTCACAAGCAGTCATTTCAACACTGGCAACAACAAACCCTGTAGGGTCCCTCTGAGCAGAAACTCACATTGTTTGCTGTCTGCTTAATCATGAGCTGCAGCTCCAGCGACGACTGCCTCATGGTCCACTGGTCGAGATTCTGCAACACACGCACGCATACTTCATATGAGTCCTTAACTCAGGTCAAACTGCATCAACCCACACCCTCAGCTCTGATCAGGAGCGAGACCCCTTTTGGACAACCCCACTATAACGCTACACTGGGCAATTAATAAGACACTCTTAGGTTCTGCCAGGAGTCTGCACCTGTAAGATGCGTTTAATCCTCTGCCGCTGAGGATTTTCTCCTTCCTCGTTGTCCAGCAGCCGGTGTGGATAACAAATGAGCTGCATCAGCCTCTGGGCCTGTGTGCTGCTCAGGACAGGATCCTGCAAGTCATTGCTGTCTTCACAGAGGGACTTCAGACATCGCTCACCCACCCACTCCTGCAAGACGAAGGCAGAGTCAGCACAGTCAAACTGATGTCTGATTCCAAACCAGCTCCCCTGCTTTCAATCTCAGAGAGATACAGGGAACGCATCAAACTCCTAAAAACCTTATTAGTACACAGTTACGCCTGATAATCATTTCTCTTCACGAACTGTACTGTCCTGATTCAGCAGGCGTCAATCACAGCGCAGCAATCACAACATAGGAAACATCAACTTTGACGAGTCAGCAGTGGTGAAACACAGTAGCTGCTGTTTCTTTTGAGAAAATATCGGTATGATTTAATAGTGCAGTCACTGCCATCAACACTGCCACTTGGGCTCCAAAGATCAGAAGGGATCACTTAAAATTATTTGGTCTATTTCCCGAACAACAAAGCCCTGGAGCTCTCCTAAATTAAATAATTCAGGGCTGCAGCTAAGGCTAAACTAGAACATGTCTTAAGGAAAAGCACACCCCTTAACTCTCAAATAGCGATAGAAAACACTGCCATCCTTAGTAAAAAACAATGACTGTACTTCTCAAAAGCCTGCAAGAGGAAACAACTGGACGCAAGCCATTTATAAAGTCACAAATCATGAGGAGAAGGTACACAGAACACTATTTCTGTCAGCCTCTTAATTTCAGTTGGTGGTCTCTAAACATATTACAGTAATAATAAAGGCAGCAGTTTCCAAAACAAACATGAGGTAGGTACTGTTTCACACAACTGAAGATTGCTGTTAACCTGCAGCATTCGTGTGCTGGATTTGGTTGGAATGTTAGTCTTCCTCACAGCAGTTGGTATGGGGCTATGGTTTGGATTTGTGCTGATGACACATGGATGTTTCCATTATTGCTGAGCAGTGCTTACACACAGTCAAGGCCTTTTCAGCTCCTCACCTCACCCACCAGTGAGGGGGCTGAGGGTACACATGAAGCTGGGATGGGACCGAGCAGGGACACCTGATCCCAACTGACCAAGGGGATGTTCCAGACCATGTAAAGTTGTGCTCAGCAACATAAACCTGGGGGATGAAGAAGTAAGTGAGGACGTTCAGAGTTACACTGTCTGTCCTCCCAAATAACCAATAATGTGATGAAGCCCTGCTTTTCTGGGTTTGGCTGAACACGTGCCTGGCAATGGGAAGTAGTGAATGGATTCCTCATTTCACTTTGCTTGTGTGCACGGCTTTTGCTATCCCT
>NW_010198165.1:0-2256 GCF_000695765.1 Mesitornis unicolor | reverse complement strand
ACTGTATTTACGTCAACCCATGAGTTTTCTCACTTTTATTCTTCTGATTCTCTTCCCCATCCCACCAGCAGGGTGTGAGTGAGCGGCTGTGCCATGCTTAGTTGCCAGCTGGGGTTAAACCACAACAATTCGTTCCTGCAGGCAAATTCATGAAATTAAAAATCTACAGAGGACTGCTATATAAGCACTTCTGCAGCTGCAGAGCAAGCCTGAGCAGAGAATTATTCCACTGAGAAGTGACAACCAGAGAAGAGACGAGATCCAGTTCATGAAGCACAGGTGCTGGTGCAAAGACTTGTCCCTCTCAGCAGCAGCAGCAGACAGCACTCCAAGCACCAAGTAGAGCACAGAGATTGGAAAGGCTAAATCTCTGGTTTGACATCCTTGTGAAACCACAGCCTTGATCTTCAGCTTCATCCCAGATGAAGTTTACACTTTGCCAATATGCGTGATCTGGTGATTTCTTCAATGCCCATTACGTTTCTCCTCTTCAGTGTCACAACATCATAATCTCTTGTAACTTCTCTTCCTTGCATCCATATCCTTGCAAAGGCCCAAAGTGACAAAAATGTCACTTGCTCAGCTTCCTCCAAGAATTCAAACTTTGTCTCTGATCCACTTTACTGGTATAATCTCACAAATAGGCATTAAGTCAGCTACCATCTTCAACCTTGAGGGACTTCTAGCCCTCTGCAACTTTTCTTTACAGCCACCTCTGCAGGCTTCATATTCCTGAAACAGAGCCTCTCATCTGTCTCTCTACAGGAGAGCACTATGAACACATTTTCTAAGCACCGTGGACAACTTCACCATCCCAAACACCAGATTCAGGTTAGCACCTTTGCGTCAAGCCTCTCTCTTGGTTCCTGCTGTGGTTTGTCACATCTCTACAGCATTAACCTTTTCAAGAGGCCAGTCACAATTACGTTCATTAATTTAAACAGGCTAAAGGGCAGAGCGACAACTACGTCATAATAATTTGCACCTAAGAAACCTTTAGCTTAATTCTATCATGCGCTCCCTTTCTCCATCCTCTCACGATGAGGGCTGTTATAAAATATACACCTGAATACGAGATGCAACATTTTCTGAGTCTGATAGTTTAAGGCATTCTACAGACATCTCAGAATTGACAGCGTGAGCTCTGCAGCATCCACCGCTCACACCAGAGGTGCTAATATTAAACACAATTTTACCAGCCCTTTACAACTGCAGGAACGCTGCTGAAGCTCTGGCACAATTTGGTGGTAGGCACTGGTGTCCATTGGAATGCTCACCCCTACATAAAGTGCTGCCAACAACTGCTATGAGCAGCGATACCTGACACTGCTGCTCTCTCCTGTACACACACACATGCTTTCCACCTACTGTGAGTCCTTCCTATGTATTACCCACTTCTGTCAATGCTACAGTCAGGTTTCAGGAACACCAAGTATGCTGAATTTATGCTCATAAACAGGTGGCTCCAATTCTTCTTCGGCAGGTTGCTAACACTGCTGTGTAGCGAGTCAATTAATGAACAACAGCATCACAAAGCACGCGGACAACACAGCACTAATGTGTTAGTAATACAGAATATAAGTTTCAAATTATAACTCTGCACCTTTCCTGTTGACAGAATAAATTTGCAATCAAGGCCAACACTCATTTTCATACACTAGTGGTAACAGCCACTCCACTCTGCAACTAAGTATGTTACTAGCCAAATTTTAGCTCCCCAAATGCCAATTTTCCCCAAAGGAACAGAAATACTGGTCCTGTCAGATTAGGCTAAGCTAAGATTTTCATCGCTGTCCCTTTAATTAACTAAACAGGGCACCGTGATGCCCAGGGATACATTAACAGCCTAGCTGCAAGCAACACTTAAGCTGCATTCTGAAAGGCACCATTTATCACTTCAACAAGCTGTCTTTCTCATGCTTATCTCCTCTGCTTCCAGCACACATCTCAGCAAACCACTCCCAGCACTCTCCTTCTTGGACATGAGCCCTGAGCTGTCGCCAAAGCAAAGGGGATGTGCGGTCCCTGCACACTACAACACCTACTTCTCGACAAGTGTTTGCATTTCTGTTTTTTGCTCACGGTGAGCAACCCTTAGCGCCATCACGTGGCAGAACCAACACAGGTTCATAACTGGTCCTTCAAAGAAATACTTGCCAAACCCAATCTGCAGAAAGTCACAGGGGATATACCTGTCTGCAGAAGGGATATGGACAAACGTAGAGATCACAGAATCTTAGGAATTGGAAGGGACCT
>NW_010198164.1:0-3030 GCF_000695765.1 Mesitornis unicolor | reverse complement strand
AGGTTCAATCTGAATATGAGGAAAACTTTTTCATTGTGAGGGTGATAGAGCACTGAACAGGCTGCCCAGAGAGGTTGTGGAGTCTCCTTCTCTGGAAACACCCAAAGCCCTGGACATGTTCCTGTGTGACTGCTCTGGTGATCCTGCTCTGGCAGGGGTTGGACTGGATGATCTTTCGAGGTCCCTTCCAACTCCTAATATTCTGTGATTCTGGGAAAGCTGATGTTAAGATAGGCAAGACTGACATACCAATGGTGTCCACAACAGAAGTAGATTGTTTCTGAGCAAGTCTGATGCCTGTTCTTTATTTGTTATAGTTGTTTTTTTTTCCGTTAAGGTTGAGACTTTCAATGTTGTATGAAATGAGATGTAAAAGCTACTGTCTGTACTTTGACTCAAAAGGTCATTCAGATGCAGTGATTTGTCACAGCAGCTCATGTGGAGATACTGCTGAGCTCTGCAGGTCTGAGGATGGCACACTCCAGCAGTGGGGTGCAGCGCCACAGGGTGTCTTGGGTAGCTGCATGCCTCCCAGATGTTTGTTCATTGACAGCTGGTTTCCATCCCACAGCCACATGCTACCAACCTTCAATTTTGCCAGTATAGCCACGGGGCTGCAATGAAAACAGTATCATTGGCATGACCTTTAGTTTAAAAATAAATCCATAAGCATTTCTTCTTCTCCCTTCTACAGAGTTACTGAATATTTCTGAAACTATGGAGAAGGCTATTTCTAACATAGGTTGTTGTTTCAGTTTTGCATCCCTAGCTTGCAGTCCAGCCTGAAAACAGTGCTGCTACCAGTGCTGGTGAGCTGTAGGGCAGGGCGGACGCATCTCTGTCAGTGATGCCGGTGTCTCTGTGGCTGTGGCTTGATGTTACATGGGGTTTGACAGTAATACTGTTCTTTCTTACTGCCTCTCTCTTCTTTCTAGATCCTTATGTCACCTTTTCAGTTGTGCTCGTGTGACTTGGGCTGCCATTTCTAGCACCTGGACTATGAAATCAAACTGACTTAAAAAATATATTGGCATTTTTACCTACCTGAGTTTCTGTCTGTTCAAGCAGTAGCTGTGAAAATGGATGTATCAGCACCTCTGAAGAGTTAGTACCGCAGGGAAGGAGAATGAATAGTAGGGATATGGATCTGGCAATCTGCTATATTGTGGCCCATTGCTTAGTAATGTCAAACCACAGCTAGCAAGAGAGTGAATAATGTGCCATGTAATCACTGTGAAATTCTTGTCTTGACTGATTGGCCCAACGTTTATTTTTCTAAAAAAACAGTACCTCTAAAGCTGCTTTCAGTAGTAGCTTGAGGGAACAGGTGTTTTTGCAAGTGTAAAAAGACTTTTACTGATGTGCCACCTTTTTACCTGATCACACTTCAAGAAATGTTTTTCTGGCATGATCAGGCAAAAGCTGTTCAGTAGTTCAAGACAGCGACCAAATCTTTTATTTCTGTTGAGTAAACTTTCAGAATGGCTTTGACAAACCATCTGTGCATGTGCAGTTTAAATCTGGTGTTGAATTTCATGAACTGTTCTGCTCAGCTTCTTTTATTCCCCTCCCTGAGCCTGGAAGCAAGGAGCACACCTATGGAGAAAGCAGTAACTGGCTGGTTGATGGTACTTGTGCAGAGGGACTGAGGTTAATGGATAATGGTAATGGGTGTATAATGAGTTTAATAGGAATCTACAATGTTGTGATGTTGAGAAAAGCAAAGACTGTATAAGAGCTGCAATACTGTTTAGAAGACACCCGAATTATTTCTCATGTTCTGCTCTAATAGAGCCCTAAGTGTTGTCTGCTTCTGTGTCCCATAGGGATAGACAGTATGAGAACCAAATAGAGGGGACCGGAACAGACTGATGTTGAGAACCACCACTTCTAGAAAATATCTTGTATGGAAAGGCTGCAGGAATTGATGCTGAATTTGTCCAGAGACAAAAAGACAATTCAGACTGTGGCACTACAATTTTCAGAAAAGTGAAAGGTAAGAAGGACTAAACTCTTCCCTCTCTGTATACAAATAATGAGCAGGCTGCTTAAATTGCAACAAAGATAGTTCATTAGGCATCAAGAAAAGCTCTAAGGAACAACAGGAAAACACAACAGTAACCTGCAAGGGGAGACTGTTAAATCACCGCTGTGTAAGGCGTTCTTGAAGATCACCACCATGCATCCATCTGGAATAGCACGGTGTTATTGATTTCTCCTTTATGAAGGAGACGATTATCTTCTCTCTTCTACAGATGCAGAAAGATGAAAATTTCAACTTAAGTGAAAATAGCTTCAATGTGTGGAAAATGGAAGAAAGTAGTTATGAAGAAATAAACTTGTCAGCAGAATTAAGAGTCTGCAAATGTGTGATGTGCTAAATCAGTAAGCACTTGTATAGTATGTTCTTTGTGAAATAAGTAGCATATCTGGTATGAGGTAACAAAGCACCTGTGTACCACAAACGGTGAATGTCCCTGTGGACCTGCCCAACGAAATCAGGTCAAAGTCTCCCAGATGATACAGGCATGCCAAGTGCAGCACACCTCTTAGATTTACCACTACAGAACAAAAACTGCGATGCTGTGTCAGATGCCTGAAAACTGGAATGCTGAAAAGGGAGCTGCATTAACTAGAGAGTGTCTTAGCACCACAGCTATTAAAAAAAAAATAAATGTTCAGACACGTGCATTCTGGTGCAGCAGTCAGAGAAGAACTGCCCAAAAACTGCTGCAGGGTATTGGTGCGATGGTGACTGCTGTAGAGTGACGAGGGAGGGATTTGGCCGACCTGCCAGTGTCTTGAAAAGGTTGTGAATTCAAACTGCTGAGGGAGTTGTGCCAGTCACTGTAATACATCTACTGTGTGATGTCATTATTGATCATATCGCTTTGAGGTGTGTTTTGCAGTTCTCTCGTCATGTTAACAAAGTGTGGTTCCTCTGTCAAGATTGTGCACAGCTCTTCTTGGTGTGCAGACAGTTCTGGGGTTTGAGTTTCTGTGTCCATTCCCCCCGCAGGAAAAAAAAAA